>NW_028243096.1:0-155911 GCF_964263255.1 Lissotriton vulgaris
ACAAACCATTGAGGTTCCGTGACGATTTGAACCCGTGTTTTCAATATTGTCGGAAATACATAATATTGGTATCAGCGAACCGCAAATGATCCATTTAGCATATCCTGGTGTTTTCGCTATGCTACGAGCAAGAGTACTCCTGTAACAAACACATTTCTGACCTACCCATGGCATCCATCTTAGATCATGGCAGCCATTTTGTGTTTCTTGCCCTCACATACGCAATAACCTCTGATCACTTCATTTCGATTAAGGACACGTAGCTTTAGCCGGAGATTCACCTCTCTAGTGACACGTGCACCTTAGACCTGATCACGCTGTAGCCGCATGACTCGACAAAGGCTGCCTCCTCTGCCCGGGGCCAGTCCTGCTATACTGGTTCTCGTGTCCGTTGGTCTGATCATGATTAGGCGGCCGAAGCTGGTAGCCTTGCCCATTTACGACCCACAAACATCTCTTATCCTGCTTTTCTATCTTCTGCACCCTTCTACACCTGGCTCTGCTCCTTTCCTTCTGGGCCTTTATTAGGGGGAGGTAACGAAATTTACGATGAGGCGGTCCGGGTCCTGAATGAAAAGTTGACATGAGATTATGATGGAAAAGTGGGAACCTCTCATTCGTAATGTTGTGTCATCAGATATTGTCGACGATTCCTGTGCAACGCCAAATATTTATTGTTTAGGACACAAAGGTTTGGGAATGTAGTAACATGTGAAGAATTTGCCCGAAGCCCAATTTTCAGTATATAAGGAGCAACCCTCTTTGTACAAATCGAACAGGCTCCTAGACACTGCCCATGCGTAGTCTCTGTGACTTCTGTGTCCCTGCAGTAATAAACATTTGGTCTTTGACGCCACCATCGAGAAGCCCGTGTTTCTGTTTATTTGTGCACCAAGACAGGTGGAACTCCGGGGTCTTCGGGTGTTGTTCCCTGACACCTCTGGACGGAACCAAAAAAGTCCAGAACTCCAATTGGGGCCCAACGTGGGGCGACGTCATTCGGTACCGGTCCAAAAGCCTGAAGAGTTCGAGAAGCTTCGTGTGAAGATTCCTGAGGGAGGCGCCCCACTTCATCGATCCCGGCATATCGCAAAAGTGGCCCGACGTTCTCTTCCACGAGGGTTCCCGTTCAAGACGGCTGCAGTGGGCCGTTGCCTTGACCGTCGCCCTGTCTTGGACCCGAGGTGCAGTCCTTAGTACGGCGAAACGAGACGGGTTTCTCCTTGGTGACGTCTTCAGTGCCTCAGTTAAGTATTTAGTGATTGCTAGCTGGTTACTTCATGAGGGTTGTTAAAATCCTTTTTTGGTTCTTGGTTTGGTTTGGTTTGGTAAGATTATCACTGGTTGTTCTGGTTACGATAATCTATTTGGTTTAGTTTGGGTATCAATACATCAGTTCGTTTTTGGTAGGCCTAAGTTCTTGGTTCAGGTGCACATATTTGTTTCTTGTTTTGTTCGTTCTGTGTTCCGGATTGCAAAATGGTGAGTCGGAAAAATTGTATGTTGTCTTGTTTTGGTTGCAACAGTGATTCACGATTGGAGGACTCATGTCTGGTTCCTCCGATTGGGACTCCCTTGTATGATCTGTACTGTAAGCATGGTGTGGGTCCTATATCTTATAATGAGGTGTGGGTCCGCTACACGGAAAAGGATGGTGTCCTTAGTTGGCCACTGCATGGTAGTTTTGAACCCGAAATTCTTGATAATTTAGAAGCGAAATTGTTTAGGAAGAAAGCCCGGCCAGCAATGTTTGATTCTTTCCGTTACTGGCGAAAAGAATCTAAACAGAGAGAGATTAAAAGGTTGAAGAAAGAACAGAAAGAGCAAGAGTTGACTTTAGAACAAGCGGCTAAGCAGCTGCAAGTCAACGAGTCTGAGAAGGCCATAGAGGTGGCCATTAGAGAGCATAATTTAGCAATTGACAAGTGCTATCCTGCCTTGCCATCAAAAACAACTAAGATAGTAGAGGACTCCGAAAACGATCCTCTGTTGTCTTATTTGTTACGGTCACCTCCACCGTATGCACAAGGTGCTACGGCTCCACCTGTACCGAATGTTCAATTGCCGGTTGCTGGACAACCTGGTATTCCTGCTCCTGCCTCTCAGAATCAAGCTCCTGTACCTCCTGTGGTCAATGTGAATGTTCCTACGGCACCTCCTCTTCCTGGGTTGCCAACTTCTTTACCTGTACCTGTGTCGCTTACACCTACTGTTCCACAAGCTATCTTCCTCGATACTCCTACTGTCCCGCTATCTATTCCATCTGCTACTGTGTTCTCTGCATCTGCCAGTATGTTGACTCCGCTCTCTGTTCGTCGAAGAATCACTGATTCTGTCTCTAGCATTCTGTCTCCTCTCTATAAAACTTTAATTAAGACTCCTACTTCTGACTCTGTACAAAGACGTAGTCAGCTTCCAAGTACTGAGGAACGGGGAATATTAGATTCCACGGCTCTCAGGTGGATTTCGAAGAGTAGGAGATATAGCACGAGAGATGTACTAGATACATTTATGCAGTGGAATGAACCAACGCAACGATATGTTTTTGACGAGATGTGCTCTCTTTTACGTGAGGAACTAGAAGAAGATGACTCTGAATTGAATTTAGAAGACTTAATTAAGGTTCAGAAAGAGTTTGCTGCAGGAATCATAGTAGGTCAAAATATAAAAGAAGCGATGGAACTGATTTTAAGTTATAGAAATGATCCATCCCTTCGTTCACCGAGAGACTTAGAGAAAGGCAGTACGAAGCAGACTCGCCAATATCCAATGAGGGAGGTTCCTCCAATTTGGCGCGACGCTGTACAAGCTGATGTTGCCAATGGTATTGTAGCCGCTCCGGCGCAATTCCAGAGAGTGTGGATACACATTCCGTGGAAGCGAGCCGAAGTGTTAGCAGTGAAACAGGCCTTGCCAGATCCGCGTAAGAATCCTGCTGGATACTATAAGGAATTAGCGCAAACAGTTGAGGCTTGTGTAATGAACCTAGCGGACATCGATATGTTATTTGGGAATGTAGTTCCGCAACCAATTTGGGCTAAGATTCGTAAGGAGAATCATCCAGTTGCCCTAGGTGGTAATTGGGCAGATATCATTGCAGCGGATGGTCAGCAAATAGGTGGTTCCAAACCTGAACCTCTAATTGCTAATCTTCCAGGTAGGATAATAGACTTAATGAAGACTCTGATGCCCGCATTGCGCGTTAACTGGGACAAGTTGTCCGCATGCAGGCAAAAGAAAGACGAAAGTGTCTCTGACTTTTTCACGAGGTTCGAAGAGACTTTTGTAGATCATAGTGGTCAGGATATGAGCAAAGAAGGAGGACAGAGACTGTTTGTCGATAAATTCGTACATAATTTGTTACCTGAGATATGCAATAAATTAAAAGATTCTGAGAGTGCGTGGGCTGTCTCTACAACTGCGCAAATACTTGCAACTGCACAGTATTATGAAAATAGGGATAAAGAGGAGAAAGAGAAATCAGATAAGAAAACGAAAGATTTAAAGACTAAAGTTCTTTTGCAACAGGCGTATCCGCCTCGCATGAATCAGACTAATACGCAGCAAGGGTCATATCAAAGGACAGATTATAGTTCACCGAGACCTCAATATCAGTGGAACCAGTGTGCGTACTGTAACAAAGAGGGTCACTACAAAAATGAATGTCCAGTCTTAGCGCAAAATAATGCAGCAGCAGCTCAGAGAGGTCGTGGTGGTTTTGTGCAGAATTCTAGAGGTCGAGGACGAGGTACTATGCCTCCACAGACGAATGATCGCCCTCCCAATCACTTTGATCAACGAAATGGACAGTCTGCTCAGCAAAACAGATCTCAACAGTATCATGTTGAAGACTATTGTGAGGTGGATGAGGGATTTCAGCAAAATGGGTACTAGGACAGCCATGGACAGAGAGAGGGAGTAGTATCAGTTCCAGTGGATCAGAGTGGGCCTTATGTCGCAGTAGCCACATCAGGTGTAGTCGAACCGTTTCTGTTGGATACTGGTGCAGCAAAAAGTTCTATCATTCATGCGAAACTCCCTGGCGCACCTTTGTCCGGCTCAACAAATGTTTCTGTAGGTTTTTCAGGCGCCCCTGTTTACAACCCCATATCTGGTCCTTTATCTATTTCTGTTGGACCATGTCAATTGAAAGCACCTCTGATTTTGACGACAGGTTGTAATGAAAATCTGCTTGGTTTAGACTTGTTAAAACGACTATATGCGACATTGTACTGTTCTCCGGAAGGAGTACAGCTTACATTGGGTAAAAGAATCACCTCTCCGATGTATTTGTCAATGGATGCACTCCCACCAGAGCTGCGTTCACTCCCTGATACTCTTTGGGCGACTGGTCCTAACGATGTAGGCCTTTTAGAAATACCACCATATGTAGTCACTTTGAAAGCAAATGTAAAATTTCCACGAATTCCTCAATACAAAATATCTAGTGAAGGTGAATGTGCGCTTTTATTGATTGTACAAGATTTGATTAAGAAAGGTGTGGTTGAAGAAACTAGAGGAAATGTCTGTAACAGTCCTGTATTACCGATTTTGAAACGAACTGATCCTACAAAGCCTCCAGTGTATAGGTTTGTCATTGATCTCAGAGAAGTTAATAAGATTGTGGTCCCGCAGTTTCCTGTAGTTCCAGACATTACTGCCTTATTAACATTGATTCCTGCTACAGCCACATGGTTTTCAGTCATCGACTTGAAAAATGCCTTTTTCAGCATTCCGATAGCCGAAGAAAGCAGAGATATTTTCGGCTTCTGTCTAGGAGGTCGAAGCTTCAGGTTTAAACGCGCTCCACAAGGCTATTGTGAGAGCCCATCCATTTACAGTCAGGCATTAAAAAGTCAGTTAGATTCTTTTGTACTTCCTCAGGGTTCTGCTCTAGTGCAGTATGTAGACGATCTTCTAGTGGCTGCCGATGACAAGGAAACTTGCAAAGCAGCTACGATTTCGTTATTGCATCATTTGTCTAATTTGAATCACAAGGTATCACCTTCGAAAATGCAATACTGCTGCCAAGAAGTGACCTACCTAGGTCACCTCTTGTCAAAGGAGGGAAGGAAGTTGACCCCAGAAAGAATAAAAGCAATTACGCAAATGAGTGTTCCCCGTACACAGAGAGAAGTACGTGCCTTTTTAGGTATTACCTCTTACTGTAGGCAGTAGATCCCAAATTTTTCTCTTTTAGCAAAACCGTTGGTAGCTTTGACTGGGAAAAATGTTCCGAGTCCGGTGCCATGGTCTGCTGAATGTCAGGAGAGTTTTTCTGAGTTACGAAAAGCATTGTGTTCAGCTCCTGTATTGGGTACACCCGACTACAGCAAGCCATTCACGCTTTATGTTCACGAGAGAGAAGGTTGCGCGTTGAGTGTTCTGACACAGAAATTTGGTGATAAACAACGCCCTTGTGCGTATTTTTCATCAACATTAGATCCGGTAGCCAGAGCGTTACCTAGTTGTTTGAGACGTACAGCGGCAGCTGCGGCTTCCATTCGACAATCTGCTGGTTTGGTGATGAATAATATGCTAGTGGTCATGGTTCCTCATGCTGTGGATACACTCATGAACAGAACCAAGACACAACACCTTACCAGTGCGAGATTATCTGGCTACGAGCTGACACTGCTAGCGAGTCATATTCAGATCAAAAGATGCAATGTATTGAATCCAGCAACATTGTTGCCGACTAGTCAAGAGTCGAGTGATTCCGAGCCCCATGATTGCTGTTTTAGAACCGAGGAAGAGACAAAAGGACGAATTGATTTAAAAGACACCCCATTGTCAGATCCAGATGGCACGTTGTATGTTGATGGGTCATGCTTTAAATTGGAAAATGGTGATGTGACTGCTGCCTATGCGG
Source organism: Lissotriton vulgaris (assembly GCF_964263255.1). Taxonomy (NCBI): domain Eukaryota; kingdom Metazoa; phylum Chordata; class Amphibia; order Caudata; family Salamandridae; genus Lissotriton; species Lissotriton vulgaris. The sequence continues at coordinate 5,873 of NW_028243096.1, forward strand.
TAACGACTTTGAGTACGATTGTGGAGACTGCAAGAGTGAGTCAGAATTCTGCCCAAGCTGCAGAATTAATAGCTCTAACAAGAGCGTGTGTTTTAGCAAAGGGAAAGAGAGTGAATGTGTTCACAGATAGTCAGTACGCATTCGGAGTGGCCCATAGTTTTGGCCGTTTGTGGAAAGAAAGAGGTTTCATTACGTCCCATGGGACTAAGATTCAACATGGTCAGCTAGTTAACGACTTGTTGGAATCTCTAACCTTGCCGACTGAAGTTGCGATTGTGAAATGTAGCGCTCATAAAGCAATCACGGATCATGTTGGTCGTGGGAATGCTTTTGCTGATGAGACCGCTAAACAAACAGCTAGGAATATGATGAGTAGAATGTATGTTGCAACGTCTGCAAGATGGATTTCCAAGTCTGTAATGTGTGAGGATACAGTGGAAAGTGTGAAAGAGATTCAGAAAGAGGCAACTGAGGAGGAAAAACGAGCATGGAAAGAAAGTACGGGCAAGCTGGATTCGAATGGGTGTTGGATTGATCTGTCAGAACAACAGCGTTGGATGTTGCCTGATGCGTATGTGCTTGCAGTGGTGACAATGGCGCATGGAGTAGCGCATATAAGTTCTAAAGGAATCTGTAAAATGTTGGCTCCGGTCTGGAAGAATGATGGGATCAGTAAATGTGCAGAGAGAGTGGTGAAAAATTGTATGGTATGCCTGATGCATAATCCTGGCAAGGGAACCCCAACTCCTGCTGGTCACTTCACTCCTCCTTCTTGCCCCTTTGAAGTGATTCAGCTAGATTTCATACACATGGATCGCTGTAATAATCTAAAATACGTCCTGGTGGTAGTTTGTGCTTTTTCCAGATGGATCGAAGCATATCCACTAAAGGACAATACTGCCCTATCAACTGCCAAAATTCTTCTCAAAGAATATTTCCCTAGGTATGGAATGCCACGGATTGTATGGTCAGATAACGGAAGTGAGTTTATAGGGAAAGTTATGCAGAGTGTGTGTGTCGGTTTGGGCATTAAACAGAAATTTCACAGTGCAAACCATCCCCAGTCTGCTGGTTTAGTTGAGGGTTACAATGGCACCCTCAAACTAAAACTAGCTAAAATACAGGCATCCACGGGTTTATCCTGGCCAGACGCACTACCCTTGGCTTTGTTATCAACGAGAGCGACTGTGCATTCTAGAGTAGGGCTTAGTCCTTACGAAATTGTTTTTGGCCGTCCGGCGAATGTTTGGGGAGTGCCTAGACCAAAGGAGTTTTGTTCTCTAGAATATCCTATGTTGATCGATTACCTTTACGACTTGACTGCTAAATTGAGTCTTATTCACCAACAGGTTTTCGATGCATTGCCAAAGCCTCCGGAGAGTCCAGGGCATCAGCTGAAACCCGGCGACCACGTTGTGGTCCGAAATTTCGCGAGGACAAAGAACCTTCAGCCCAAGTTTGTCGGACCCTTCCAAGTGCTGCTTGCAACAAGAACTGCCGTTCGTGTGGCTGGACGTAAGCACTGGATACACGCAACTCATGTCAAACGTGTACCTTTGCCACTTCCTTACGACGACTGGGTGAAGAAGGGAATTGGTGCCTCTGAATGCGAGCAAACACCCAAGTTTATCCCTTTCAGCGATGCCGAATTGGTAACTGACATTCCGAACTCTGACTCTCCTCCTGAAAAGACTCCTTTGAACTCTGAACATTTGTCCTCTGCATCAGAAAAAACACTGTCATCTGCGAACCTGAACATTTAATTAGTGTCCAGCATCTACTTCAATTTTATGTAGACTGGAGTTGGAATAGTAATTATTATTTAATTAGTGTCCATCACCTACTTCAATTTTATGTAGACTGGAGTTGGAATAGTAATTATTATTTAATTAGTGTCCAGCATCTACTTCAATTTTATGTAGACTTGAGTTGGAATAGTAATTAATATTTAATTAGTGTCCAGCACCCACTTCAATTTAATGTAGCCTGGAGTTGGAATAGTAATTATTATTTAGTTAGTGTCCAGCATCTACTTCAATTTTATGTAGACTGGAGTTGGAATAGTAATTATTATTTAATTAGTGTCCAGCATCTACTTCAATTTTATGTAGACTGGAGTTGGAATAGTAATTATTATTTAATTAGTGTCCAGCACCTACTTCAATTAAATGTAGACTGGAGTTGGAATAGTAATTATTATTTATTAGTGTCCAGCATCTACTTCAATTTTATGTAGACTGAAGTTGGAATAGTAATTATTATTTAATTAGTGTCCAGCACCTACTTCAATTTAATGTAGACTGGAGTTGGAATAGTAATTATTATTTATTAGTGTCCAGCATCTACTTCAATTTAATGTAGACTGGAGTTGGAATAATAATTATTATTTAATTAGTGTCCAGCACATACTTCAATTTAATGTAGACTTGAGTTGGAATAGTAATTATTATTTAATTAGCGTCCAGCACCTACTTCAATTTAATGTAGACTGGAGTTGGAATAGTAATTATTATTTAATTAGTGTCCAGCACCTACTTCAATTTTATGTACATTGGAGTTGGAATAGTAATTATTATTTAATCAGTGTCCAGCATCTACTTCAATTTTATGTACACTGGAGTTGGAATAGTAATTATTATTTAATTAGTGTTCAGCATCTACTTCAATTTTATGTAGACTGGAGTTGGAATAGTAATTATTATTTAATTAGTGTTCTGCATCTACTTCAATTTTATGTAGACTGGAGTTGGAATAGTAATTATTAATTAATTAGTGTACAGCACATACTTCAATTTAATGTAGACTTGAGTTGGAATAGTGATTATTATTATATTAGTGTCCATCACCTACTTCAATTTTATGTAGACTGAAGTTGGAATAGTAATTATTATTTAATTAGTGTCCATCACCTACTTCAATTTTATGTACATTGGAGTTGGAATAGTAATTATTATTTAATCAGTGTCCAGCATCTACTTCAATTTTATTTACACTGGAGTTGGAATGGTAATTATTATTTAATTAGTGTCCAGCATCTACATCAATTTTATGTAGACTGGAGTTGGAATAGTAATTATTATTTAATTAGTGTCCATCACCTACTTCAATTTTATGTACATTGGAGTTGGAATAGTAATTATTATTTAATCAGTGCCCAGCATCTACTTCAATTTTATGTACACTGGAGTTGGAATAGTAATTATTATTTAATTAGTGTCCAGCATCTACTTCAATTTTATGTAGACTGGAGTTGGAATAGTAATTATTATTTAATTAGTGTCCAGCATCTACTTCAATTTTATGTAGACTGGAGTTGGAATAGTAATTATTAATTAATTAGTGTACAGCACATACTTCACTTTAATGTAGACTTGAGTTGGAATAGTAATTATTATTTAATTAGTGTCCAGCATCTACTTCAATTTTATGTAGACTGGAGTTGGAATAGTAATTATTATTTAATAAGTGTCCATCACCTACTTCAATTTTATGTAGACTGGAATTGGAATAGTAATTATTATTTAATTAGTGTCCAGCATCTACTTCAATTTTATGTAGACTGGAGTTGGAATAGTAATTATTATTTAATTAGTGTCCAGCACCTACTTCAATTTAATGTAGACAGGAGTTGGAATAGTAATTATTATTTATTAGTGTCCAGCATCTAATTCAATTTAATGTAGACTGGAGTTGGAATAGTAATTATTATTTAATTAGTGTCCAGCACATACTTCAATTTAATGTAGACTTGAGTTGGAATAGTAATTATTATTTAATTAGTGTCCAGCACCTACTTCAATTTAATGTAGACTGGAGTTAGAATAGTAATTATTATTTAATTAGTGTCCAGCACCTACTTCAATTTTATGTAAATTGGAGTTGGAATAGAAATTATTAATTAATTAGTGTCCAGCACCTACTTCAATTTAATGTAGATTGGAGTTAGAATAGTAATTATTATTTAATTAGTGTCCAGCACCTACTTCAATTTAATGTAGACTGGAGTAGGAATAGTAATTAATATATAATTAGTGTCCAGCACCTACTTCAATTTAACGTAGATTGGAGTTGGAAAAGTAATTATAATCTAATTAGTGTCCAGCACCTACTTCAATTTAATGTAGCCTGGAGTTGGAATAGTAATTATTATTTAATTAGTGTCCAGCACCTACTTATATTTAATGTAGATTGGAGTTGGAATAGTAATTATTATTTAATTAGTGTCCAGCACCTACTTCAATTTAATGTAGCCTGGAGTTGAAATAGTAATTATTATTTAATTAGTGTCCAGCACCTACTTCAATTTATTGTAGTCTGCAGTAGGAATAGTAATTGATATATAATTAGTGTCCAGCACCTACTTCAATTTAATGTAGACTGGAGTAGGAATAGTAATTAATATTTAATTAGTGTACAGCACCTACTTCAATTTAATGTAGACTGGAGTTGGAATAGTAATTATTATTTAATTAGTGTCCAGCATCTACTTCAATTTTATGTAGACTGGAGTTGGAATAGTAATTATTATTTAATTAGTGTCCAGCATCTACTTAAATTTTATGTAGACTGGAGTTGGAATAGTAATTATTATTTAATTAGTGTCCAGCACCTACTTCAATTTAATGTAGACTGGAGTTGGAATAGTAATTATTATTTATTAGTGTCCAGCATCTACTTCAATTTAATGTAGACTGGAGTTGGAATAGTAATTATTATTTAATTAGTGTCCAGCACATACTTCAATTTAATGTAGACTTGAGTTGGAATAGTAATTATTATTTAATTAGTGTCCATCACCTACTTCAATTTTATGTATATTGGAGTTGGAATAGTAATTATTATTTAATCAGTGTCCAGCATCTACTTCAATTTTATGTACACTGGAGTTGGAATAGTAATTATTATTTAATTAGTGTCCAGCATCTACTTTAATTTTATGTAGACTGGAGTTGGAATAGTAATTATTATTTAATTAGTGTCAAGCATCTACTTCAATTTTATGTAGACTGGAGTTGGAATAGTAATTATTAATTAATTAGTGTACAGCACATACTTCACTTTAATGTAGACTTGAGTTGGAATAGTAATTATTATTTAATTAGAGTCCAGCATCTACTTCAATTTTATGTAGACTGGAGTTGGAATAGTAATTATTATTTAATAAGTGTCCATCACCTACTTCAATTTTATGTAGACTGGAATTGGAATAGTAATTATTATTTAATTTGTGTCCAGCATCTACTTCAATTTTATGTAGACTGGAGTTGGAATAGTAATTATTATTTAATTAGTGTCCAGCACCTACTTCAATTTAATGTAGACTGGAGTTGGAATAGTAATTATTATTTATTAGTGTCCAGCATCTAATTCAATTTAATGTAGACTGGAGTTGGAATAGTAATTATTATTTAATTAGTGTCCAGCACATACTTCAATTTAATGTAGACTTGAGTTGGAATAGTAATTATTATTTAATTAGTGTCCAGCACCTACTTCAATTTAATGTAGACTGGAGTTAGAATAGTAATTATTATTTAATTAGTGTCCATCACCTACTTCAATTTTATGTACATTGGAGTTGGAATAGTAATTATTATTTGATCAGTGTCCAGCATCTACTTCAATTTTATGTACACTGGAGTTGGAATAGTAATTATTATTTAATTAGTGTCCAGCATCTACTTCAATTTTATGTAGACTGGAGTTGGAATAGTAATTATTATTTAATTAGTGTCCAGCATCTACTTCAATTTTATGTAGACTGGAGTTGGAATAGTAAATATTAATTAATTAGTGTACAGCACATACTTCAATTTAATGTAGACTTGAGTTGGAATATTAATTATTATTTAATTAGTGTCCAGCATCTACTTCAATTTTATGTAGACTGGAGTTGGAATAGTAATTAATATTTAATTAGTGTCCATCACCTACTTCAATTTTATGTAGACTGGAGTTGGAATAGTAATTATTATTTAATTAGTGTCCAGCATCTACTTCAATTTTATGTAGACTGGAGTTGAAATAGTAATTATTATTTAATTAGTGTCCAGCACATACTTCAGTTTAATGTACACTGGAGTTGGAATAGTAATTCTTATTTAATTAGTGTCCAGCACCTACTTCAGTTTAATGTACACTGGAGTTGGAATAGTAATTATTATTTAATTAGTGTCCAGCACATACTTCAATTTAATGTAGAGTTGAGTTGGAATAGTAATTAATATTTAATTAGTGTCCATCACCTACTTCAATTTTATGTACATTGGAGTTGGAATAGTAATTATTATTTAATCAGTGTCCAGCATCTACTTCAATTTTATGTACACTGGAGTTGGAATAGTAATTATTATTTAATTAGTGTCCAGCATCTACTTCAATTTTATGTAGACTGGAGTTGGAATAGTAATTATTATTTAATTAGTGTCCAGCATCTACTTCAATTTTATGTAGACTGGAGTTGGAATAGTAATTATTAATTAATTAGTGTACAGCACATACTTCAATTTAATGTAGACTTGAGTTGGAATAGTAATTATTATTTAATTAGTGTCCAGCATCTACTTCAATTTTATGTAGACTGGAGTTGGAATAGTAATTATTATTTAATTAGTGTCCATAACCTACTTCAATTTTATGTAGACTGGAGTTGGAATAGTAATTATTATTTAATTAGTGTCCATCACCTACTTCAATTTTATGTACATTGGAGTTGGAATAGTAATTATTATTTAATCAGTGTCCAGCATCTACTTCAATTTTATGTACACTGGAGTTGGAATAGTAATTATTATTTAATTAGTGTCCAGCATCTACTTCAATTATATGTAGACTGCAGTTGGAATAGTAATTATTATTTAATTAGTGTCCAGCATCTACTTCAATTTTATGTAGACTGGAGTTGGAATAGTAATTATTAATTAATTAGTGTACAGCACATACTTCAATTTAATGTAGACTTGAGTTGGAATAGTAATTATTATTTAATTAGTGTCCAGCATCTACTTCAATTTTATGTAGACTGGAGTTGGAATAGTAATTATTATTTAATTAGTGTCCATCACCTACTTCAATTTTATGTAAATTGGAGTTGGAATAGTAATTATTAATTAATTAGTGTCCAGCACCTACTTCAATTTAATGTAGATTGGAGTTAGAATAGTAATTATTATTTAATTAGTGTCCATCACCTACTTCAATTTTATGTACATTGGAGTTGGAATAGTAATTATTATTTAATCAGTGTCCAGCATCTACTTCAATTTTATGTACACTGGAGTTGGAATAGTAATTATTATTTAATTAGTGTCCAGCATCTACTTCAATTTTATGTAGACTGGAGTTGGAATAGTAATTATTATTTAATTAGTGTCCAGCATCTACTTCAATTTTATGTAGACTGGAGTTGGAATAGTAATTATTAATTAATTAGTGTACAGCACATACTTCAATTTAATGTAGACTTGAGTTGGAATAGTAATTATTATTTAATTAGTGTCCATCACCTACTTCAATTTTATGTAGACTGGAGTTGGAATAGTAATTATTATTTAATTAGTGTCCATCACCTACTTCAATTTTATGTACATTGGAGTTGGAATAGTAATTATTATTTAATCAGTGTCCAGCATCTACTTCAATTTTATGTACACTGGAGTTGGAATGGTAATTATTATTTAATTAGTGTCCAGCATCTACATATATTTTATGTAGACTGGAGTTGGAATAGTAATTATTATTTAATTAGTGTCCATCACCTACTTCAATTTTATGTACATTGGAGTTGGAATAGTAATTATTATTTATTCAGTGTCCAGCATCTACTTCAATTTTATGTACACTGGAGTTGGAATAGTAATTATTATTTAATTAGTGTCCAGCATCTACTTCAATTTTATGTAGACTGGAGTTGGAATAGTAATTATTATTTAATTAGTGTCCAGCATCTACTTCAATTTTATGTAGACTGGAGTTGGAATAGTAATTATTAATTAATTAGTGTACAGCACATACTTCAATTTAATGTAGACTTGAGTTGGAATAGTAATTATTATTTAATTAGTGTCCAGCATCTACTTCAATTTTATGTAGACTGGAGTTGGAATAGTAATTATTATTTAATTAGTGTCCATCACCTACTTCAATTTTATGTAAATTGGAGTTGGAATAGTAATTATTAATTAATTAGTGTCCAGCACCTACTTCAATTTAATGTAGATTGGAGTTAGAATAGTAATTATTATTTAATTAGTGTCCATCACCTACTTCAATTGTATGTACATTGGAGTTGGAATAGTAATTATTATTTAATCAGTGTCCAGCATCTACTTCAATTTTATGTACACTGGAGTTGGAATAGTAATTATTATTTAATTAGTGTCCAGCATCTACTTCAATTTTATGTAGACTGGAGTTGGAATAGTAATTATTATTTAATTAGTGTCCAGCATCTACTTCAATTTAATGTAGACTTGAGTTGGAATAGTAATTATTATTTAATTAGTGTCCAGCACCTACTTCAATTTAATGTAGACTGGAGTTAGAATAGTAATTATTATTTAATTAGTGTCCATCACCTACTTCAATTTTATGTACATTGGAGTTGGAATAGTAATTATTATTTGATCAGTGTCCAGCATCTACTTCAATTTTATGTACACTGGAGTTGGAATAGTTATTATTATTTAATTAGTGTCCAGCATCTACTTCAATTTTATGTAGACTGGAGTTGGAATAGTAATTATTATTTAATTAGTGTCCAGCATCTACTTCAATTTTATGTAGACTGGAGTTGGAATAGTAAATATTAATTAATTAGTGTACAGCACATACTTCAATTTAATGTAGACTTGAGTTGGAATATTAATTATTATTTAATTAGTGTCCAGCATCTACTTCAATTTTATGTAGACTGGAGTTGGAATAGTAATTAATATTTAATTAGTGTCCATCACCTACTTCAATTTTATGTAGACTGGAGTTGGAATAGTAATTATTATTTAATTAGTGTCCAGCATCTACTTCAATTTTATGTAGACTGGAGTTGAAATAGTAATTATTATTTAATTAGTGTCCAGCACATACTTCAGTTTAATGTACACTGGAGTTGGAATAGTAATTCTTATTTAATTAGTGTCCAGCACCTACTTCAGTTTAATGTACACTGGAGTTGGAATAGTAATTATTATTTAATTAGTGTCCAGCACATACTTCAATTTAATGTAGAGTTGAGTTGGAATAGTAATTAATATTTAATTAGTGTCCATCACCTACTTCAATTTTATGTACATTGGAGTTGGAATAGTAATTATTATTTAATCAGTGTCCAGCATCTACTTCAATTTTATGTACACTGGAGTTGGAATAGTAATTATTATTTAATTAGTGTCCAGCATCTACTTCAATTTTATGTAGACTGGAGTTGGAATAGTAATTATTATTTAATTAGTGTCCAGCATCTACTTCAATTTTATGTAGACTGGAGTTGGAATAGTAATTATTAATTAATTAGTGTACAGCACATACTTCAATTTAATGTAGACTTGAGTTGGAATAGTAATTATTATTTAATTAGTGTCCAGCATCTACTTCAATTTTATGTAGACTGGAGTTGGAATAGTAATTATTATTTAATTAGTGTCCATCACCTACTTCAATTTTATGTAGACTGGAGTTGGAATAGTAATTATTATTTAATTAGTGTCCATCACCTACTTCAATTTTATGTACATTGGAGTTGGAATAGTAATTATTATTTAATCAGTGTCCAGCATCTACTTCAATTTTATGTACACTGGAGTTGGAATAGTAATTATTATTTAATTAGTGTCCAGCATCTACTTCAATTATATGTAGACTGCAGTTGGAATAGTAATTATTATTTAATTAGTGTCCAGCATCTACTTCAATTTTATGTAGACTGGAGTTGGAATAGTAATTATTAATTAATTAGTGTACAGCACATACTTCAATTTAATGTAGACTTGAGTTGGAATAGTAATTATTATTTAATTAGTGTCCAGCATCTACTTCAATTTTATGTAGACTGGAGTTGGAATAGTAATTATTATTTAATTAGTGTCCATCACCTACTTCAATTTTATGTAAATTGGAGTTGGAATAGTAATTATTAATTAATTAGTGTCCAGCACCTACTTCAATTTAATGTAGATTGGAGTTAGAATAGTAATTATTATTTAATTAGTGTCCATCACCTACTTCAATTTTATGTACATTGGAGTTGGAATAGTAATTATTATTTAATCAGTGTCCAGCATCTACTTCAATTTTATGTACACTGGAGTTGGAATAGTAATTATTATTTAATTAGTGTCCAGCATCTACTTCAATTTTATGTAGACTGGAGTTGGAATAGTAATTATTATTTAATTAGTGTCCAGCATCTACTTCAATTTTATGTAGACTGGAGTTGGAATAGTAATTATTAATTAATTAGTGTACAGCACATACTTCAATTTAATGTAGACTTGAGTTGGAATAGTAATTATTATTTAATTAGTGTCCATCACCTACTTCAATTTTATGTAGACTGGAGTTGGAATAGTAATTATTATTTAATTAGTGTCCATCACCTACTTCAATTTTATGTACATTGGAGTTGGAATAGTAATTATTATTTAATCAGTGTCCAGCATCTACTTCAATTTTATGTACACTGGAGTTGGAATGGTAATTATTATTTAATTAGTGTCCAGCATCTACATATATTTTATGTAGACTGGAGTTGGAATAGTAATTATTATTTAATTAGTGTCCATCACCTACTTCAATTTTATGTACATTGGAGTTGGAATAGTAATTATTATTTATTCAGTGTCCAGCATCTACTTCAATTTTATGTACACTGGAGTTGGAATAGTAATTATTATTTAATTAGTGTCCAGCATCTACTTCAATTTTATGTAGACTGGAGTTGGAATAGTAATTATTATTTAATTAGTGTCCAGCATCTACTTCAATTTTATGTAGACTGGAGTTGGAATAGTAATTATTAATTAATTAGTGTACAGCACATACTTCAATTTAATGTAGACTTGAGTTGGAATAGTAATTATTATTTAATTAGTGTCCAGCATCTACTTCAATTTTATGTAGACTGGAGTTGGAATAGTAATTATTATTTAATTAGTGTCCATCACCTACTTCAATTTTATGTAAATTGGAGTTGGAATAGTAATTATTAATTAATTAGTGTCCAGCACCTACTTCAATTTAATGTAGATTGGAGTTAGAATAGTAATTATTATTTAATTAGTGTCCATCACCTACTTCAATTGTATGTACATTGGAGTTGGAATAGTAATTATTATTTAATCAGTGTCCAGCATCTACTTCAATTTTATGTACACTGGAGTTGGAATAGTAATTATTATTTAATTAGTGTCCAGCATCTACTTCAATTTTATGTAGACTGGAGTTGGAATAGTAATTATTATTTAATTAGTGTCCAGCATCTACTTCAATTTAATGTAGACTTGAGTTGGAATAGTAATTATTATTTAATTAGTGTCCAGCACCTACTTCAATTTAATGTAGACTGGAGTTAGAATAGTAATTATTATTTAATTAGTGTCCATCACCTACTTCAATTTTATGTACATTGGAGTTGGAATAGTAATTATTATTTGATCAGTGTCCAGCATCTACTTCAATTTTATGTACACTGGAGTTGGAATAGTAATTATTATTTAATTAGTGTCCAGCATCTACTTCAATTTTATGTAGACTGGAGTTGGAATAGTAATTATTATTTAATTAGTGTCCAGCATCTACTTCAATTTTATGTAGACTGGAGTTGGAATAGTAAATATTAATTAATTAGTGTACAGCACATACTTCAATTTAATGTAGACTTGAGTTGGAATATTAATTATTATTTAATTAGTGTCCAGCATCTACTTCAATTTTATGTAGACTGGAGTTGGAATAGTAATTAATATTTAATTAGTGTCCATCACCTACTTCAATTTTATGTAGACTGGAGTTGGAATAGTAATTATTATTTAATTAGTGTCCAGCATCTACTTCAATTTTATGTAGACTGGAGTTGAAATAGTAATTATTATTTAATTAGTGTCCAGCACATACTTCAGTTTAATGTACACTGGAGTTGGAATAGTAATTCTTATTTAATTAGTGTCCAGCACCTACTTCAGTTTAATGTACACTGGAGTTGGAATAGTAATTATTATTTAATTAGTGTCCAGCACATACTTCAATTTAATGTAGAGTTGAGTTGGAATAGTAATTAATATTTAATTAGTGTCCATCACCTACTTCAATTTTATGTACATTGGAGTTGGAATAGTAATTATTATTTAATCAGTGTCCAGCATCTACTTCAATTTTATGTACACTGGAGTTGGAATAGTAATTATTATTTAATTAGTGTCCAGCATCTACTTCAATTTTATGTAGACTGGAGTTGGAATAGTAATTATTATTTAATTAGTGTCCAGCATCTACTTCAATTTTATGTAGACTGGAGTTGGAATAGTAATTATTAATTAATTAGTGTACAGCACATACTTCAATTTAATGTAGACTTGAGTTGGAATAGTAATTATTATTTAATTAGTGTCCAGCATCTACTTCAATTTTATGTAGACTGGAGTTGGAATAGTAATTATTATTTAATTAGTGTCCATCACCTACTTCAATTTTATGTAGACTGGAGTTGGAATAGTAATTATTATTTAATTAGTGTCCATCACCTACTTCAATTTTATGTACATTGGAGTTGGAATAGTAATTATTATTTAATCAGTGTCCAGCATCTACTTCAATTTTATGTACACTGGAGTTGGAATAGTAATTATTATTTAATTAGTGTCCAGCATCTACTTCAATTATATGTAGACTGCAGTTGGAATAGTAATTATTATTTAATTAGTGTCCAGCATCTACTTCAATTTTATGTAGACTGGAGTTGGAATAGTAATTATTAATTAATTAGTGTACAGCACATACTTCAATTTAATGTAGACTTGAGTTGGAATAGTAATTATTATTTAATTAGTGTCCAGCATCTACTTCAATTTTATGTAGACTGGAGTTGGAATAGTAATTATTATTTAATTAGTGTCCATCACCTACTTCAATTTTATGTAAATTGGAGTTGGAATAGTAATTATTAATTAATTAGTGTCCAGCACCTACTTCAATTTAATGTAGATTGGAGTTAGAATAGTAATTATTATTTAATTAGTGTCCATCACCTACTTCAATTTTATGTACATTGGAGTTGGAATAGTAATTATTATTTAATCAGTGTCCAGCATCTACTTCAATTTTATGTACACTGGAGTTGTAATAGTAATTATTATTTAATTAGTGTCCAGCATCTACTTCAATTTTATGTAGACTGGAGTTGGAATAGTAATTATTATTTAATTAGTGTCCAGCATCTACTTCAATTTTATGTAGACTGGAGTTGGAATAGTAATTATTAATTAATTAGTGTACAGCACATACTTCAATTTAATGTAGACTTGAGTTGGAATAGTAATTATTATTTAATTAGTGTCCATCACCTACTTCAATTTTATGTAGACTGGAGTTGGAATAGTAATTATTATTTAATTAGTGTCCATCACCTACTTCAATTTTATGTACATTGGAGTTGGAATAGTAATTATTATTTAATCAGTGTCCAGCATCTACTTCAATTTTATGTACACTGGAGTTGGAATGGTAATTATTATTTAATTAGTGTCCAGCATCTACATATATTTTATGTAGACTGGAGTTGGAATAGTAATTATTATTTAATTAGTGTCCATCACCTACTTCAATTTTATGTACATTGGAGTTGGAATAGTAATTATTATTTATTCAGTGTCCAGCATCTACTTCAATTTTATGTACACTGGAGTTGGAATAGTAATTATTATTTAATTAGTGTCCAGCATCTACTTCAATTTTATGTAGACTGGAGTTGGAATAGTAATTATTATTTAATTAGTGTCCAGCATCTACTTCAATTTTATGTAGACTGGAGTTGGAATAGTAATTATTAATTAATTAGTGTACAGCACATACTTCAATTTAATGTAGACTTGAGTTGGAATAGTAATTATTATTTAATTAGTGTCCAGCATCTACTTCAATTTTATGTAGACTGGAGTTGGAATAGTAATTATTATTTAATTAGTGTCCATCACCTACTTCAATTTTATGTAAATTGGAGTTGGAATAGTAATTATTAATTAATTAGTGTCCAGCACCTACTTCAATTTAATGTAGATTGGAGTTAGAATAGTAATTATTATTTAATTAGTGTCCATCACCTACTTCAATTGTATGTACATTGGAGTTGGAATAGTAATTATTATTTAATCAGTGTCCAGCATCTACTTCAATTTTATGTACACTGGAGTTGGAATAGTAATTATTATTTAATTAGTGTCCAGCATCTACTTCAATTTTATGTAGACTGGAGTTGGAATAGTAATTATTATTTAATTAGTGTCCAGCATCTACTTCAATTTTATGTAGACTGGAGTTGGAATAGTAATTATTAATTAATTAGTGTACAGCACATACTTCAATTTAATGTAGACTTGAGTTGGAATAGTAATTATTATTTAATTAGTGTCCAGCACCTACTTCAATTTAATGTATACTGGAGTTGGAATAGTAATTATTATTTAATTAGTGTCCAGCACCTACTTCAATTTTATGTACATTGGAGTTGGAATAGTAATTATTATTTAATCAGTGTCCAGCATCTACTTCAATTTTATGTACACTGGAGTTGGAATAGTAATTATTATTTAATTAGTGTTCAGCATCTACTTCAATTTTATGTAGACTGGAGTTGGAATAGTAATTATTATTTAATTAGTGTTCTGCATCTACTTCAATTTTATGTAGACTGGAGTTGGAATAGTAATTATTAATTAATTAGTGTACAGCACATACTTCAATTTAATGTAGACTTGAGTTGGAATAGTAATTATTATTTAATTAGTGTCCATCACCTACTTCAATTTTATGTAGACTGGAGTTGGAATAGTAATTATTATTTAATTAGTGTCCATCACCTACTTCAATTTTATGTACATTGGAGTTGGAATAGTAATTATTATTTAATCAGTGTCCAGCATCTACTTCAATTTTATGTACACTGGAGTTGGAATGGTAATTATTATTTAATTAGTGTCCAGCATCTACATATATTTTATGTAGACTGGAGTTGGAATAGTAATTATTATTTAATTAGTGTCCATCACCTACTTCAATTTTATGTACATTGGAGTTGGAATAGTAATTATTATTTAATCAGTGTCCAGCATCTACTTCAATTTTATGTACACTGGAGTTGGAATAGTAATTATTATTTAATTAGTGTCCAGCATCTACTTCAATTTTATGTAGACTGGAGTTGGAATAGTAATTATTATTTAATTAGTGTCCAGCATCTACTTCAATTTTATGTAGACTGGAGTTGGAATAGTAATTATTAATTAATTAGTGTACAGCACATACTTCACTTTAATGTAGACTTGAGTTGGAATAGTAATTATTATTTAATTAGTGTCCAGCATCTACTTCAATTTTATGTAGACTGGAGTTGGAATAGTAATTATTATTTAATAAGTGTCCATCACCTACTTCAATTTTATGTAGACTGGAATTGGAATAGTAATTATTATTTAATTAGTGTCCAGCATCTACTTCAATTTTATGTAGACTGGAGTTGGAATAGTAATTATTATTTAATTAGTGTCCAGCACATACTTTAATTTAATGTAGACTTGAGTTGGAATAGTAATTATTATTTAATTAGTGTCCAGCACCTACTTCAATTTAATGTAGCCTGGAGTTGGAATAGTAATTATTATTTAATTAGTGTCCAGCATCTACTTCAATTTTATGTAGACTGGAGTTGGAATAGTAATTATTATTTAATTAGTGTCCAGCATCTACTTCAATTTTATGTAGACTGGAGTTGGAATAGTAATTATTATTTAATTAGTGTCCAGCATCTACTTCAATTTTATGTAGACTGGAGTTGGAATAGTAATTATTATTTAATTAGTGTCCAGCATCTACTTCAATTTTATGTAGACTGGAGTTGGAATAGTAATTATTAATTAATTAGTGTACAGCACATACTTCAATTTAATGTAGACTTGAGTTGGAATAGTAATTATTATTTAATTAGTGTCCAGCACCTACTTCAATTTAATGTAGACTGGAGTTAGAATAGTTATTATTATTTAATTAGTGTCCATCACCTACTTCAATTTTATGTACATTGGAGTTGGAATAGTAATTATTATTTGATCAGTGTCCAGCATCTACTTCAATTTTATGTACACTGGAGTTGGAATAGTAATTATTATTTAATTAGTGTCCAGCATCTACTTCAATTTTATGTAGACTGGAGTTGGAATAGTAATTATTATTTAATTAGTGTCCAGCATCTACTTCAATTTTATGTAGACTGGAGTTGGAATAGTAAATATTAATTAATTAGTGTACAGCACATACTTCAATTTAATGTAGACTTGAGTTGGAATATTAATTATTATTTAATTAGTGTCCAGCATCTACTTCAATTTTATGTAGACTGGAGTTGGAATAGTAATTAATATTTAATTAGTGTCCATCACCTACTTAAATTTTATGTAGACTGGAGTTGGAATAGTAATTATTATTTAATTAGTGTCCAGCATCTACTTCAATTTTATGTAGACTGGAGTTGAAATAGTAATTATTATTTAATTAGTGTCCAGCACATACTTCAGTTTAATGTACACTGGAGTTGGAATAGTAATTCTTATTTAATTAGTGTCCAGCACCTACTTCAGTTTAATGTACACTGGAGTTGGAATATTAATTATTATTTAATTAGTGTCCAGCACATACTTCAATTTAATGTAGAGTTGAGTTGGAATAGTAATTAATATTTAATTAGTGTCCATCACCTACTTCAATTGTATGTACATTGAAGTTGGAATAGTAATTATTATTTAATCAGTGTCCAGCATCTACTTCAATTTTATGTACACTGGAGTTGGAATAGTAATTATTATTTAATTAGTGTCCAGCATCTACTTCAATTTTATGTAGACTGGAGTTGGAATAGTAATTATTATTTAATTAGTGTCCAGCATCTACTTCAATTTTATGTAGACTGGAGTTGGAATAGTAATTATTAATTAATTAGTGTACAGCACATACTTCAATTTAATGTAGACTTGAGTTGGAATAGTAATTATTATTTAATTAGTGTCCAGCATCTACTTCAATTTTATGTAGACTGGAGTTGGAATAGTAATTATTATTTAATTAGTGTCCATCACCTACTTCAATTTTATGTAGACTGGAGTTGGAATAGTAATTATTATTTAATTAGTGTCCATCACCTACTTCAATTTTATGTACATTGGAGTTGGAATAGTAATTATTATTTAATCGGTGTCCAGCATCTACTTCAATTTTATGTACACTGGAGTTGGAAGAGTAATTATTATTTAATTAGTGTCCAGCATCTACTTCAATTATATGTAGACTGCAGTTGGAATAGTAATTATTATTTAATTAGTGTCCAGCATCTACTTCAATTTTATGTAGACTGGAGTTGGAATAGTAATTATTAATTAATTAGTGTACAGCACATACTTCAATTTAATGTAGACTTGAGTTGGAATAGTAATTATTATTTAATTAGTGTCCAGCATCTACTTCAATTTTATGTAGACTGGAGTTGGAATAGTAATTATTATTTAATTAGTGTCCATCACCTACTTCAATTTTATGTAAATTGGAGTTGGAATAGTAATTATTAATTAATTAGTGTCCAGCACCTACTTCAATTTAATGTAGATTGGAGTTAGAATAGTAATTATTATTTAATTAGTGTCCATCACCTACTTCAATTTTATGTACATTGGAGTTGGAATAGTAATTATTATTTAATCAGTGTCCAGCATCTACTTCAATTTTATGTACACTGGAGTTGGAATAGTAATTATTATTTAATTAGTGTCTAGCATCTACTTCAATTTTATGTAGACTGGAGTTGGAATAGTAATTATTATTTAATTAGTGTCCAGCATCTACTTCAATTTTATGTAGACTGGAGTTGGAATAGTAATTATTAATTAATTAGTGTACAGCACATACTTCAATTTAATGTAGACTTGAGTTGGAATAGTAATTATTATTTAATTAGTGTCCAGCATCTACTTCAATTTTATGTAGACTGGAGTTGGAATAGTAATTATTATTTAATTAGTGTCCATCACCTACTTCAATTTTATGTAGACTGGAGTTGGAATAGTAATTATTATTTAATTAGTGTCCATCACCTACTTCAATTTTATGTACATTGGAGTTGGAATAGTAATTATTATTTAATCAGTGTCCAGCATCTACTTCAATTTTATGTACACTGGAGTTGGAATAGTAATTATTATTTAATTAGTGTCCAGCATCTACTTCAATTTTATGTAGCCTGGAGTTGGAATAGTAATTATTATTTAATTAGTGTCCATCACCTACTTCAATTTTATGTACATTGGAGTTGGAATAGTAATTATTATTTAATCAGTGTCCAGCATCTACTTTAATTTTATGTACACTGGAGTTGGAATAGTAATTATTATTTAATTAGTGTCCAGCATCTACTTCAATTTTATGTAGACTGGAGTTGGAATAGTAATTATTATTTAATCAGTGTCCAGCATCTACTTCAATTATATGTAGACTGCAGTTGGAATAGTAATTATTATTTAATTAGTATCCAGCAACTACTTCAATTTTATGTAGACTGGAGTTGGAATAGTAATTAATAATTAATTAGTGTACAGCACATACTTCAATTTAATGAAGACTTGAGTTGGAATAGTAATTATTATTTAATTAGTGTCCAGCATCTACTTCAATTTTATGTAGACTGGAGTTGGAATAGTAATTATTATTTAATTAGTGTCCATCACCTACTTCAATTTTATGTAGACTGGAGTTGGAATAGTAATTATTATTTAATTAGTGTCCAGCATCTAATTCAATTTTATGTAGACAGGAGTTGGAATAGTAATTATTATTTAATTAGTGTCCAGCATCTACTTCAATTTTATGTAGACTGGAGTTGGAATAGTAATTATTAATTTATTAGTGTACAGCACATACTTCAATTTAATGTAGACTTGAGTTGGAATAGTAATTATTATTTAATTAGTGTCCAGCATCTACTTCAATTTTATGTAGACTGGAGTTGGAATAGTAATTATTATTTAATTAGTGTCCATCACCTACTTCAATTTTATGTAGACTGGAGTTGGAATAGTAATTATTATTTAATTAGTGTCCAGCATCTACTTCAATTTTATGTAGACTTGAGTTGGAATAGTAATTAATATTTAATTAGTGTCCAGCACCCACTTCAATTTAATGTAGCCTGGAGTTGGAATAGTAATTATTATTTAGTTAGTGTCCAGCATCTACTTCAATTTTATGTAGACTGGAGTTGGAATAGTAATTATTATTTAATTAGTGTCCAGCATCTACTTCAATTTTATGTAGACTGGAGTTGGAATAGTAATTATTATTTAATTAGTGTCCAGCACCTACTTCAATTAAATGTAGACTGGAGTTGGAATAGTAATTATTATTTATTAGTGTCCAGCATCTACTTCAATTTTATGTAGACTGAAGTTGGAATAGTAATTATTATTTAATTAGTGTCCAGCACCTACTTCAATTTAATGTAGACTGGAGTTGGAATAGTAATTATTATTTATTAGTGTCCAGCATCTGCTTCAATTTAATGTAGACTGGAGTTGGAATAATAATTATTATTTAATTAGTGTCCAGCACATACTTCAATTTAATGTAGACTTGAGTTGGAATAGTAATTATTATTTAATTAGCGTCCAGCACCTACTTCAATTTAATGTAGACTGGAGTTGGAATAGTAATTATTATTTTATTAGTGTCCATCACCTACTTCAATTTTATGTAAATTGGAGTTGGAATAGTAATTATTAATTAATTAGTGTCCAGCACCTACTTCAATTTAATGTAGATTGGAGTTAGAATAGTAATTATTATTTAATTAGTGTCCATCACCTACTTCAATTGTATGTACATTGGAGTTGGAATAGTAATTATTATTTAATCAGTGTCCAGCATCTACTTCAATTTTATGTACACTGGAGTTGGAATAGTAATTATTATTTAATTAGTGTCCAGCATCTACTTCAATTTTATGTAGACTGGAGTTGGAATAGTAATTATTATTTAATTAGTGTCCAGCATCTACTTCAATTTTATGTAGACTGGAGTTGGAATAGTAATTATTAATTAATTAGTGTACAGCACATACTTCAATTTAATGTAGACTTGAGTTGGAATAGTAATTATTATTTAATTAGTGTCCAGCACCTACTTCAATTTAATGTAGACTGGAGTTGGAATAGTAATTATTATTTAATTAGTGTCCAGCACCTACTTCAATTTTATGTACATTGGAGTTGGAATAGTAATTATTATTTAATCAGTGTCCAGCATCTACTTAAATTTTATGTACACTGGAGTTGGAATAGTAATTATTATTTAATTAGTGTTCAGCATCTACTTCAATTTTATGTAGACTGGAGTTGGAATAGTAATTATTATTTAATTAGTGTTCTGCATCTACTTCAATTTTATGTAGACTGGAGTTGGAATAGTAATTATTAATTAATTAGTGTACAGCACATACTTCAATTTAATGTAGACTTGAGTTGGAATAGTAATTATTATTTAATTAGTGTCCATCACCTACTTCAATTTTATGTAGACTGGAGTTGGAATAGTAATTATTATTTAATTAGTGTCCATCACCTACTTCAATTTTATGTACATTGGAGTTGGAATAGTAATTATTATTTAATCAGTGTCCAGCATCTACTTCAATTTTATGTACACTGGAGTTGGAATGGTAATTATTATTTAATTAGTGTCCAGCATCTACATATATTTTATGTAGACTGGAGTTGGAATAGTAATTATTATTTAATTAGTGTCCATCACCTACTTCAATTTTATGTACATTGGAGTTGGAATAGTAATTATTATTTAATCAGTGTCCAGCATCTACTTCAATTTTATGTACACTGGAGTTGGAATAGTAATTATTATTTAATTAGTGTCCAGCATCTACTTCAATTTTATGTAGACTGGAGTTGGAATAGTAATTATTATTTAATTAGTGTCCAGCATCTACTTCAATTTTATGTAGACTGGAGTTGGAATAGTAATTATTAATTAATTAGTGTACAGCACATACTTCACTTTAATGTAGACTTGAGTTGGAATAGTAATTATTATTTAATTAGTGTCCAGCATCTACTTCAATTTTATGTAGACTGGAGTTGGAATAGTAATTATTATTTAATAAGTGTCCATCACCTACTTCAATTTTATGTAGACTGGAATTGGAATAGTAATTATTATTTAATTAGTGTCCAGCATCTACTTCAATTTTATGTAGACTGGAGTTGGAATAGTAATTATTATTTAATTAGTGTCCAGCACATACTTTAATTTAATGTAGACTTGAGTTGGAATAGTAATTATTATTTAATTAGTGTCCAGCACCTACTTCAATTTAATGTAGCCTGGAGTTGGAATAGTAATTATTATTTAATTAGTGTCCAGCATCTACTTCAATTTTATGTAGACTGGAGTTGGAATAGTAATTATTATTTAATTAGTGTCCAGCATCTACTTCAATTTTATGTAGACTGGAGTTGGAATAGTAATTATTATTTAATTAGTGTCCAGCACCTACTTCAATTTAATGTAGACTGGAGTTGGAATAGTAATTATTATTTAATAGTGTCCAGCATCTAATGCAATTTAATGTAGACTGGAGTTGGAATAGTAATTATTATTTAATTAGTGTCCAGCACATACTTCAATTTAATGTAGACTTGAGTTGGAATAGTAATTATTATTTAATTAGTGTCCAGCACCTACTTCAATTTAATGTAGACTGGAGTTAGAATAGTTATTATTATTTAATTAGTGTCCATCACCTACTTCAATTTTATGTACATTGGAGTTGGAATAGTAATTATTATTTGATCAGTGTCCAGCATCTACTTCAATTTTATGTACACTGGAGTTGGAATAGTAATTATTATTTAATTAGTGTCCAGCATCTACTTCAATTTTATGTAGACTGGAGTTGGAATAGTAATTATTATTTAATTAGTGTCCAGCATCTACTTCAATTTTATGTAGACTGGAGTTGGAATAGTAAATATTAATTAATTAGTGTACAGCACATACTTCAATTTAATGTAGACTTGAGTTGGAATATTAATTATTATTTAATTAGTGTCCAGCATCTACTTCAATTTTATGTAGACTGGAGTTGGAATAGTAATTAATATTTAATTAGTGTCCATCACCTACTTAAATTTTATGTAGACTGGAGTTGGAATAGTAATTATTATTTAATTAGTGTCCAGCATCTACTTCAATTTTATGTAGACTGGAGTTGAAATAGTAATTATTATTTAATTAGTGTCCAGCACATACTTCAGTTTAATGTACACTGGAGTTGGAATAGTAATTCTTATTTAATTAGTGTCCAGCACCTACTTCAGTTTAATGTACACTGGAGTTGGAATATTAATTATTATTTAATTAGTGTCCAGCACATACTTCAATTTAATGTAGACTTGAGTTGGAATAGTAATTAATATTTAATTAGTGTCCATCACCTACTTCAATTGTATGTACATTGAAGTTGGAATAGTAATTATTATTTAATCAGTGTCCAGCATCTACTTCAATTTTATGTACACTGGAGTTGGAATAGTAATTATTATTTAATTAGTGTCCAGCATCTACTTCAATTTTATGTAGACTGGAGTTGGAATAGTAATTATTATTTAATTAGTGTCCAGCATCTACTTCAATTTTATGTAGACTGGAGTTGGAATAGTAATTATTAATTAATTAGTGTACAGCACATACTTCAATTTAATGTAGACTTGAGTTGGAATAGTAATTATTATTTAATTAGTGTCCAGCATCTACTTCAATTTTATGTAGACTGGAGTTGGAATAGTAATTATTATTTAATTAGTGTCCATCACCTACTTCAATTTTATGTAGACTGGAGTTGGAATAGTAATTATTATTTAATTAGTGTCCATCACCTACTTCAATTTTATGTACATTGGAGTTGGAATAGTAATTATTATTTAATCGGTGTCCAGCATCTACTTCAATTTTATGTACACTGGAGTTGGAAGAGTAATTATTATTTAATTAGTGTCCAGCATCTACTTCAATTATATGTAGACTGCAGTTGGAATAGTAATTATTATTTAATTAGTGTCCAGCATCTACTTCAATTTTATGTAGACTGGAGTTGGAATAGTAATTATTAATTAATTAGTGTACAGCACATACTTCAATTTAATGTAGACTTGAGTTGGAATAGTAATTATTATTTAATTAGTGTCCAGCATCTACTTCAATTTTATGTAGACTGGAGTTGGAATAGTAATTATTATTTAATTAGTGTCCATCACCTACTTCAATTTTATGTAAATTGGAGTTGGAATAGTAATTATTAATTAATTAGTGTCCAGCACCTACTTCAATTTAATGTAGATTGGAGTTAGAATAGTAATAATTATTTAATTAGTGTCCATCACCTACTTCAATTTTATGTACATTGGAGTTGGAATAGTAATTATTATTTAATCAGTGTCCAGCATCTACTTCAATTTTATGTACACTGGAGTTGGAATAGTAATTATTATTTAATTAGTGTCCAGCATCTACTTCAATTTTATGTAGACTGGAGTTGGAATAGTAATTATTATTTAATTAGTGTCCAGCATCTACTTCAATTTTATGTAGACTGGAGTTGGAATAGTAATTATTAATTAATTAGTGTACAGCACATACTTCAATTTAATGTAGACTTGAGTTGGAATAGTAATTATTATTTAATTAGTGTCCAGCATCTACTTCAATTTTATGTAGACTGGAGTTGGAATAGTAATTATTATTTAATTAGTGTCCATCACCTACTTCAATTTTATGTAGACTGGAGTTGGAATAGTAATTATTATTTAATTAGTGTCCATCACCTACTTCAATTTTATGTACATTGGAGTTGGAATAGTAATTATTATTTAATCAGTGTCCAGCATCTACTTCAATTTTATGTACACTGGAGTTGGAATAGTAATTATTATTTAATTAGTGTCCAGCATCTACTTCAATTTTATGTAGCCTGGAGTTGGAATAGTAATTATTATTTAATTAGTGTCCATCACCTACTTCAATTTTATGTACATTGGAGTTGGAATAGTAATTATTATTTAATCAGTGTCCAGCATCTACTTTAATTTTATGTACACTGGAGTTGGAATAGTAATTATTATTTAATTAGTGTCCAGCATCTACTTCAATTTTATGTAGACTGGAGTTGGAATAGTAATTATTATTTAATCAGTGTCCAGCATCTACTTCAATTATATGTAGACTGCAGTTGGAATAGTAATTATTATTTAATTAGTATCCAGCATCTACTTCAATTTTATGTAGACTGGAGTTGGAATAGTAATTAATAATTAATTAGTGTACAGCACATACTTCAATTTAATGAAGACTTGAGTTGGAATAGTAATTATTATTTAATTAGTGTCCAGCATCTACTTCAATTTTATGTAGACTGGAGTTGGAATAGTAATTATTATTTAATTAGTGTCCATCACCTACTTCAATTTTATGTAGACTGGAGTTGGAATAGTAATTATTATTTAATTAGTGTCCAGCATCTAATTCAATTTTATGTAGACAGGAGTTGGAATAGTAATTATTATTTAATTAGTGTCCAGCATCTACTTCAATTTTATGTAGACTGGAGTTGGAATAGTAATTATTAATTTATTAGTGTACAGCACATACTTCAATTTAATGTAGACTTGAGTTGGAATAGTAATTATTATTTAATTAGTGTCCAGCATCTACTTCAATTTTATGTAGACTGGAGTTGGAATAGTAATTATTATTTAATTAGTGTCCATCACCTACTTCAATTTTATGTAGACTGGAGTTGGAATAGTAATTATTATTTAATTAGTGTCCAGCATCTACTTCAATTTTATGTAGACTTGAGTTGGAATAGTAATTAATATTTAATTAGTGTCCAGCACCCACTTCAATTTAATGTAGCCTGGAGTTGGAATAGTAATTATTATTTAGTTAGTGTCCAGCATCTACTTCAATTTTATGTAGACTGGAGTTGGAATAGTAATTATTATTTAATTAGTGTCCAGCATCTACTTCAATTTTATGTAGACTGGAGTTGGAATAGTAATTATTATTTAATTAGTGTCCAGCACCTACTTCAATTAAATGTAGACTGGAGTTGGAATAGTAATTATTATTTATTAGTGTCCAGCATCTACTTCAATTTTATGTAGACTGAAGTTGGAATAGTAATTATTATTTAATTAGTGTCCAGCACCTACTTCAATTTAATGTAGACTGGAGTTGGAATAGTAATTATTATTTATTAGTGTCCAGCATCTACTTCAATTTAATGTAGACTGGAGTTGGAATAATAATTATTATTTAATTAGTGTCCAGCACATACTTCAATTTAATGTAGACTTGAGTTGGAATAGTAATTATTATTTAATTAGCGTCCAGCACCTACTTCAATTTAATGTAGACTGGAGTTGGAATAGTAATTATTATTTAATTAGTGTCCAGCACCTACTTCAATTTTATGTACATTGGAGTTGGAATAGTAATTATTATTTAATCAGTGTCCAGCATCTACTTCAATTTTATGTACACTGGAGTTGGAATAGTAATTATTATTTAATTAGTGTTCAGCATCTACTTCAATTTTATGTAGACTGGAGTTGGAATAGTAATTATTATTTAATTAGTGTTCTGCATCTACTTCAATTTTATGTAGACTGGAGTTGGAATAGTAATTATTAATTAATTAGTGTACAGCACATACTTCAATTTAATGTAGACTTGAGTTGGAATAGTAATTATTATTTAATTAGTGTCCATCACCTACTTCAATTTTATGTAGACTGGAGTTGGAATAGTAATTATTATTTAATTAGTGTCCATCACCTACTTCAATTTTATGTACATTGGAGTTGGAATAGTAATTATTATTTAATCAGTGTCCAGCATCTACTTCAATTTTATGTACACTGGAGTTGGAATGGTAATTATTATTTAATTAGTGTCCAGCATCTACATCAATTTTATGTAGACTGGAGTTGGAATAGTAATTATTATTTAATTAGTGTCCATCACCTACTTCAATTTTATGTACATTGGAGTTGGAATAGTAATTATTATTTAATCAGTGCCCAGCATCTACTTCAATTTTATGTACACTGGAGTTGGAATAGTAATTATTATTTAATTAGTGTCCAGCATCTACTTCAATTTTATGTAGACTGGAGTTGGAATAGTAATTATTATTTAATTAGTGTCCAGCATCTACTTCAATTTTATGTAGACTGGAGTTGGAATAGTAATTATTAATTAATTAGTGTACAGCACATACTTCACTTTAATGTAGACTTGAGTTGGAATAGTAATTATTATTTAATTAGTGTCCAGCATCTACTTCAATTTTATGTAGACTGGAGTTGGAATAGTTATTATTATTTAATAAGTGTCCATCACCTACTTCAATTTTATGTAGACTGGAATTGGAATAGTAATTATTATTTAATTAGTGTCCAGCATCTACTTCAATTTTATGTAGACTGGAGTTGGAATAGTAATTATTATTTAATTAGTGTCCAGCACCTACTTCAATTTAATGTAGACAGGAGTTGGAATAGTAATTATTATTTATTAGTGTCCAGCATCTAATTCAATTTAATGTAGACTGGAGTTGGAATAGTAATTATTATTTAATTAGTGTCCAGCACATACTTCAATTTAATGTAGACTTGAGTTGGAATAGTAATTATTATTTAATTAGTGTCCAGCACCTACTTCAATTTAATGTAGACTGGAGTTAGAATAGTAATTATTATTTAATTAGTGTCCAGCACCTACTTCAATTTTATGTAAATTGGAGTTGGAATAGAAAGTATTAATTAATTAGTGTCCAGCACCTACTTCAATTTAATGTAGATTGGAGTTAGAATAGTAATTATTAATTAATTACTGTCCAGCACCTACTTCAATTTAATGTAGACTGGAGTAGGAATAGTAATTAATATATAATTAGTGTCCAGCACCTACTTCAATTTAACGTAGATTGGAGTTGGAAAAGTAATTATAATCTAATTAGTGTCCAGCACCTACTTCAATTTAATGTAGCCTGGAGTTGGAATAGTAATTATTATTTAATTAGTGTCCAGCACCTACTTCAATTTAATGTAGATTGGAGTTGGAATAGTAATTATTATTTAATTAGTGTCCAGCACCTACTTCAATTTAATGTAGCCTGGAGTTGAAATAGTAATTATTATTTAATTAGTGTCCAGCACCTACTTCAATTTATTGTAGTCTGCAGTAGGAATAGTAATTGATATATAATTAGTGTCCAGCACCTACTTCAATTTAATGTAGACTGGAGTAGGAATAGTAATTAATATTTAATTAGTGTCCAGCACCTACTTCAATTTAATGTAGACTGGAGTTGGAATAGTAATTATTATTTAATTAGTGTCCAGCATCTACTTCAATTTTATGTAGACTGGAGTTGGAATAGTAATTATTATTTAATTAGTGTCCAGCATCTACTTAAATTTTATGTAGACTGGAGTTGGAATAGTAATTATTATTTAATTAGTGTCCAGCACCTACTTCAATTTAATGTAGACTGGAGTTGGAATAGTAATTATTATTTATTAGTGTCCAGCATCTACTTCAATTTAATGTAGACTGGAGTTCGAATAGTAATTATTATTTAATTAGTGTCCAGCACATACTTCAATTTAATGTAGACTTGAGTTGGAATAGTAATTATTATTTAATTAGTGTCCATCATCTACTTCAATTTTATGTAGACTGGAGTTGGAATAGTAATTATTATTTAATTAGTGTCCATCACCTACTTCAATTTTATGTACATTGGAGTTGGAATAGTAATTATTATTTAATCAGTGTCCAGCATCTACTTCAATTTTATGTACACTGGAGTTGGAATGGTAATTATTATTTAATTAGTGTCCAGCATCTACATCAATTTTATGTAGACTGGAGTTGGAATAGTAATTATTATTTAATTAGTGTCCATCACCTACTTCAATTTTATGTACATTGGAGTTGGAATAGTAATTATTATTTAATCATTGTCCAGCATCTACTTCAATTTTATGTAGACTGGAGTTGGAATAGTAATTATTATTTAATTAGTGTCCAGCATCTACTTCAATTTTATGTAGACTGGAGTTGGAATAGTAATTATTATTTAATTAGTGTCCAGCATCTACTTCAATTTTATGTAGACTGGAGTTGGAATAGTAATTATTAATTAATTAGTGTACAGCACATACTTCACTTTAATGTATACTTGAGTTGGAATAGTAATTATTATTTAATTAGTATCCAGCATCTACTTCAATTTTATGTAGACTGGAGTTGGAATAGTAATTATTATTTAATAAGTGTCCATCACCTACTTCAATTTTATGTAGACTGGAATTGGAATAGTAATTATTATTTAATTAGTGTCCAGCATCTACTTCAATTTTATGTAGACTGGAGTTGGAATAGTAATTATTATTTAATTAGTGTCCAGCACATACTTTAATTTAATGTAGACTTGAGTTGGAATAGTAATTATTATTTAATTAGTGTCCAGCACCTACTTCAATTTAATGTAGCCTGGAGTTGGAATAGTAATTATTATTTAATTAGTGTCCAGCATCTACTTCAATTTTATGTAGACTGGAGTTGGAATAGTAATTATTATTTAATTAGTGTCCAGCATCTACTTCAATTTTATGTAGACTGGAGTTGGAATAGTAATTATTATTTAATTAGTGTCCAGCACCTACTTCAATTTAATGTAGACTGGAGTTGGAATAGTAATTATTATTTATTAGTGTCCAGCATCTAATTCAATTTAATGTAGACTGGAGTTGGAATAGTAATTATTATTTAATTAGTGTCCAGCACATACTTCAATTTAATGTAGACTTGAGTTGGAATAGTAATTATTATTTAATTAGTGTCCAGCACCTACTTCAATTTAATGTAGACTGGAGTTAGAATAGTAATTATTATTTAATTAGTGTCCAGCACCTACTTCAATTTTATGTAAATTGGAGTTGGAATAGAAATTATTAATTAATTAGTGTCCAGCACCTACTTCAATTTAATGTAGATTGGAGTTAGAATAGTAATTATTATTTAATTAGTGTCCAGCACCTACTTCAATTTAATGTAGACTGGAGTAGGAATAGTAATTAATATATAATTAGTGTCCAGCACCTACTTCAATTTAACGTAGATTGGAGTTGGAAAAGTAATTATAATCTAATTAGTGTCCAGCACCTACTACAATTTAATGTAGCCTGGAGTTGGAATAGTAAATATTATTTAATTAGTGTCCAGCACCTACTTCAATTTAATGTAGATTGGAGTTGGAATAGTAATTATTATTTAATTAGTGTCCAGCACCTACTTCAATTTAATGTAGCCTGGAGTTGAAATAGTAATTATTATTTAATTAGTGTCCAGCACCTACTTCAATTTATTGTAGTCTGCAGTAGGAATAGTAATTGATATATAATTAGTGTCCAGCACCTACTTCAATTTAATGTAGACTGGAGTAGGAATAGTAATTAATATTTAATTAGTGTCCAGCACCTACTTCAATTTAATGTAGACTAGAGTTGGAATAGTAATTATTATTTAATTAGTGTCCAGCATCTACTTCAATTTTATGTAGACTGGAGTTGGAATAGTAATTATTATTTAATTAGTGTCCAGCATCTACTTCAATTTTATGTAGACTGGAGTTGGAATAGTAATTATTATTTAATTAGTGTCCAGCACCTACTTCAATTTAATGTAGACTGGAGTTGGAATAGTAATTATTATTTATTAGTGTCCAGCATCTACTTCAATTTAATGTAGACTGGAGTTGGAATAGTAATTATTATTTAATTAGTGTCCAGCACATACTTCAATTCAATGTAGACTTGAGTTGGAATAGTAATTATTATTTAATTAGTGTCCAGCACCTACTTCAATTTAATGTAGACTGGAGTTTGAATAGTAATTATTATTTAATTAGTGTCCAGCATCTACTTCAATTTTATGTAGACTGGAGTTGAAATAGTAATTATTATTTAATTAGTGTCCAGCACATACTTCAGTTTAATGTACACTGGAGTTGGAATAGTAATTCTTATTTAATTAGTGTCCAGCACCTACTTCAGTTTAATGTACACTGGAGTTGGAATAGTAATTATTATTTAATTAGTGTCCAGCACATACTTCAATTTAATGTAGAGTTGAGTTGGAATAGTAATTAATATTTAATTAGTGGCCAACACCTACTTCAATTTAATGTAGACTGGAGTTGGAATAGTAATTATTATTTAATTAGTGTCCAGCACCTACTACAATTTAATGTAGCCTGGAGTTGGAACAGTAATTATTATTTAATTAGTGTCCAGCACCTACTTCAATTTAATTTAGAATGGAGTAGGAATAGTAATAATATATAATTAGTGTCCAGCATCTACTTCAATTTTATGTAGACTGGAGTTGGAATAGTAATTATAATTTAATTAGTGTCCAGAACCTACTTCAATTTGATGTAGACAGGAGTTGGAATAGTAATTATTATTTAATTAGTGTCCAGCACCTACTTCAATTTTATGTCGATAGGAGTTGGAATAGTAATTATTATTTTATTAGTGTCCTGCACCTACTTCAATTTTATGTAGACAGGAGTTGGAATTGTAAATATTATTTAATTAGTGTCCAGCACCTACTTCAATTTTATGTAGACAGGAGTTGGAATAGTAATTATTATTTTATTAGTGTCCTGCACCTACTTCAATTTAATGTAGACTGGAGTTGGAATAGTAATTATTATTTAATTAGTGTCCATCACCTACTTCAATTTTATGTACATTGGAGTTGGAATAATAATTATTATTTAAACAGTGTCCAGCATCTACTTCAATTTTATGTACACTGGAGTTGGAATAGTAATTATTATTTAATTAGTGTCCAGCATCTACTTCAATTATATGTAGACTGCAGTTGGAATAGTAATTATTATTTAATTAGTGTCCAGCATCTACTTCAATTTTATGTAGACTGGAGTTGGAATAGTAATTATTAATTAATTAGTGTACAGCACATACTTCAATTTAATGTAGACTTGAGTTGGAATAGTAATTATTATTTAATTAGTGTCCAGCATTTACTTTAATTTTATGTAGACTGGAGTTGGAATAGTAATTATTATTTAATTAGTGTCCATCACCTACTTCAATTTTATGTAAATTGGAGTTGGAATAGTAATTATTAATTAATTAGTGTCCAGCACCTACTTCAATTTAATGTAGATTGGAGTTAGAATAGTAATTATTATTTAATTAGTGTCCATCACCTACTTTAATTTTATGTACATTGGAGTTGGAATAGTAATTATTATTTAATCAGTGTCCAGCATCTACTTCAATTTTATGTACACTGGAGTTGGAATAGTAATTATTATTTAATTAGTGTCCATCACCTACTTCAATTTTATGTACATTGGAGTTGGAATAGTAATTATTATTTAATCAGTGTCCAGCATCTACTTCAATTTTATGTACACTGGAGTTGGAATAGTAATTATTATTTAATTAGTGTCCATCACCTACTTCAATTTTATGTAAATTGGAGTTGGAATAGTAATTGTTATTTAATTAGTGTCCAGCATCTACTTCAATTTCATGTAGACTGGAGTTGGAATAGTAATTATTATTTAATTAGTGTCCAGCATCTACTTCAATTTTATGTAGACTGGAGTTGGAATAGTAATTATTAATTAATTAGTGTACAGCACATACTTCAATTTAATGTAGACTTGAGTTGGAATAGTAATTATTATTTAATTAGTGTCCAGCATCTACTTCAATTTTATGTAGACTAGAGTTGGAATAGTAATTATTATTTAATTAGTGTCCATCACCTACTTCAATTTTATGTACATTGGAGTTGGAATAGTAATTATTATTTAATCAGTGTCCAGCATCTACTTCAATTTTATGTACACTGGAGTTGGAATAGTAATTATTATTTAATTAGTGTTCAGCATCTACTTCAATTTTATGTAGACTGGAATTGGAATAGTAATTATTATTTAATTAGTGTCCATCACCTACTTCAATTTTATGTACATTGGAGTTGGAATAGTAATTATTATTTAATCAGTGTCCAGCATCTACTTCAATTTTATGTACACTGGAGTTGGAATAGTAATTATTATTTAATTAGTGTCCAGCATCTACTTCAATTTTATGTAGACTGGAGTTGGAATAGTAATTATTATTTAATTAGTGTCCAGCATCTACTTCAATTTTATGTAGACTGGAGTTGGAATAGTAATTATTAATTAATTAGTGTACAGCACATACTTCAATTTAATGTAGACTTGAGTTGGAATATTAATTATTATTTAATTAGTGTCCAGCATCTACTTCAATTTTATGTAGACTGGAGTTGGAATAGTAATTAATATTTAATTAGTGTCCATCACCTACTTCAATGTTATGTAGACTGGAGTTGGAATAGTAATTATTATTTAATTAGTGTCCAGCATCTACTTCAATTTTATGTAGACTGGAGTTGAAATAGTAATTATTATTTAATTAGTGTCCAGCACATACTTCAGTTTAATGTACACTGGAGTTGGAATAGTAATTCTTATTTAATTAGTGTCCAGCACCTACTTCAGCTTAATGTACACTGGAGTTGGAATAGTAATTATTATTTAATTAGTGTCCAGCACATACTTCAATTTAATGTAGAGTTGAGTTGGAATAGTAATTAATATTTAATTAGTGTCCAACACCTACTTCAATTTTATGTACATTGGAGTTGGAATAGTAATTATTATTTAATTAGTGTCCAGCATCTACTTCAATTTTATGTAGACTTGAGTTGGAATAGTAATTAATATTTAATTAGTGTCCAGCACCCACTTCAATTTAATGTAGCCTGGAGTTGGAATAGTAATTATTATTTAGTTAGTGTCCAGCATCTACTTCAATTTTATGTAGACTGGAGTTGGAATAGTAATTATTATTTAATTAGTGTCCAGCATCTACTTCAATTTTATGTAGACTGGAGTTGGAATAGTAATTAATATTTAATTAGTGTCCAGCACCTACTTCAATTTAATGTAGACTGGAGTTGGAATAGTAATTATTATTTATTAGTGTCCAGCATCTACTTCAATTTAATGTAGACTGGAGTTGGAATAGTAATTATTATTTAATTAGTGTCCAGCACATACTTCAATTTAATGTAGACTTGAGTTGGAATAGTAATTATTATTTAATTAGTGTCCAGCACCTACTTCAATTTAATGTAGACTGGAGTTTGAATAGTAATTATTATTTAATTAGTGTCCAGCATCTACTTCAATTTTATGTAGACTGGAGTTGGAATAGTAATTATTATTTAATTAGTGTCCAGCATCTACTTCAATTTTATGTAGACTGGAGTTGGAATAGTAATTATTAATTAATTAGTGTACAGCACATACTTCACTTTAATGTAGACTTGAGTTGGAATAGTAATTATTATTTAATTAGTATCCAGCATCTACTTCAATTTTATGTAGACTGGAGTTGGAATAGTAATTATTATTTAATAAGTGTCCATCACCTACTTCAATTTTATGTAGACTGGAATTGGAATAGTAATTATTATTTAATTAGTGTCCAGCATCTACTTCAATTTTATGTAGACTGGAGTTGGAATAGTAATTATTATTTAATTAGTGTCCAGCACATACTTTAATTTAATGTAGACTTGAGTTGGAATAGTAATTATTATTTAATTAGTGTCCAGCACCTACTTCAATTTAATGTAGCCTGGAGTTGGAATAGTAATTATTATTTAATTAGTGTCCAGCATCTACTTCAATTTTATGTAGACTGGAGTTGGAATAGTAA
This sequence comes from Lissotriton vulgaris, assembly GCF_964263255.1. NCBI lineage: Eukaryota > Metazoa > Chordata > Amphibia > Caudata > Salamandridae > Lissotriton > Lissotriton vulgaris. The sequence goes on from NW_028243096.1 coordinate 40,054, forward strand.
TTATTATTTAATTAGTGTCCAGCATCTACTTCAATTTTATGTAGACTGGAGTTGGAATAGTAATTATTATTTAATTAGTGTCCAGCACCTACTTCAATTTAATGTAGACTGGAGTTGGAATAGTAATTATTATTTATTAGTGTCCAGCATCTAATTCAATTTAATGTAGACTGGAGTTGGAATAGTAATTATTATTTAATTAGTGTCCAGCACATACTTCAATTTAATGTAGACTTGAGTTGGAATAGTAATTATTATTTAATTAGTGTCCAGCACCTACTTCAATTTAATGTAGACTGGAGTTAGAATAGTAATTATTATTTAATTAGTGTCCAGCACCTACTTCAATTTTATGTAAATTGGAGTTGGAATAGAAATTATTAATTAATTAGTGTCCAGCACCTACTTCAATTTAATGTAGATTGGAGTTAGAATAGTAATTATTATTTAATTAGTGTCCAGCACCTACTTCAATTTAATGTAGACTGGAGTAGGAATAGTAATTAATATATAATTAGTGTCCAGCACCTACTTCAATTTAACGTAGATTGGAGTTGGAAAAGTAATTATAATCTAATTAGTGTCCAGCACCTACTACAATTTAATGTAGCCTGGAGTTGGAATAGTAATTATTATTTAATTAGTGTCCAGCACCTACTTCAATTTAATGTAGATTGGAGTTGGAATAGTAATTATTATTTAATTAGTGTCCAGCACCTACTTCAATTTAATGTAGCCTGGAGTTGAAATAGTAATTATTATTTAATTAGTGTCCAGCACCTACTTCAATTTATTGTAGTCTGCAGTAGGAATAGTAATTGATATATAATTAGTGTCCAGCACCTACTTCAATTTAATGTAGACTGGAGTAGGAATAGTAATTAATATTTAATTAGTGTCCAGCACCTACTTCAATTTAATGTAGACTAGAGTTGGAATAGTAATTATTATTTAATTAGTGTCCAGCATCTACTTCAATTTTATGTAGACTGGAGTTGGAATAGTAATTATTATTTAATTAGTGTCCAGCATCTACTTCAATTTTATGTAGACTGGAGTTGGAATAGTAATTATTATTTAATTAGTGTCCAGCACCTACTTCAATTTAATGTAGACTGGAGTTGGAATAGTAATTATTATTTATTAGTGTCCAGCATCTACTTCAATTTAATGTAGACTGGAGTTGGAATAGTAATTATTATTTAATTAGTGTCCAGCACATACTTCAATTTAATGTAGACTTGAGTTGGAATAGTAATTATTATTTAATTAGTGTCCAGCACCTACTTCAATTTAATGTAGACTGGAGTTTGAATAGTAATTATTATTTAATTAGTGTCCAGCATCTACTTCAATTTTATGTAGACTGGAGTTGGAATAGTAATTATTATTTAATTAGTGTCCAGCATCTACTTCAATTTTATGTAGACTGGAGTTGGAATAGTAATTATTAATTAATTAGTGTACAGCACATACTTCACTTTAATGTAGACTTGAGTTGGAATAGTAATTATTATTTAATTAGTATCCAGCATCTACTTCAATTTTATGTAGACTGGAGTTGGAATAGTAATTATTATTTAATAAGTGTCCATCACCTACTTCAATTTTATGTAGACTGGAATTGGAATAGTAATTATTATTTAATTAGTGTCCAGCATCTACTTCAATTTTATGTAGACTGGAGTTGGAATAGTAATTATTATTTAATTAGTGTCCAGCACATACTTTAATTTAATGTAGACTTGAGTTGGAATAGTAATTATTATTTAATTAGTGTCCAGCACCTACTTCAATTTAATGTAGCCTGGAGTTGGAATAGTAATTATTATTTAATTAGTGTCCAGCATCTACTTCAATTTTATGTAGACTGGAGTTGGAATAGTAATTATTATTTAATTAGTGTCCAGCATCTACTTCAATTTTATGTAGACTGGAGTTGGAATAGTAATTATTATTTAATTAGTGTCCAGCACCTACTTCAATTTAATGTAGACTGGAGTTGGAATAGTAATTATTATTTATTAGTGTCCAGCATCTAATTCAATTTAATGTAGACTGGAGTTGGAATAGTAATTATTATTTAATTAGTGTCCAGCACATACTTCAATTTAATGTAGACTTGAGTTGGAATAGTAATTATTATTTAATTAGTGTCCAGCACCTACTTCAATTTAATGTAGACTGGAGTTAGAATAGTAATTATTATTTAATTAGTGTCCAGCACCTACTTCAATTTTATGTAAATTGGAGTTGGAATAGAAATTATTAATTAATTAGTGTCCAGCACCTACTTCAATTTAATGTAGATTGGAGTTAGAATAGTAATTATTATTTAATTAGTGTCCAGCACCTACTTCAATTTAATGTAGACTGGAGTAGGAATAGTAATTAATATATAATTAGTGTCCAGCACCTACTTCAATTTAACGTAGATTGGAGTTGGAAAAGTAATTATAATCTAATTAGTGTCCAGCACCTACTACAATTTAATGTAGCCTGGAGTTGGAATAGTAATTATTATTTAATTAGTGTCCAGCACCTACTTCAATTTAATGTAGATTGGAGTTGGAATAGTAATTATTATTTAATTAGTGTCCAGCACCTACTTCAATTTAATGTAGCCTGGAGTTGAAATAGTAATTATTATTTAATTAGTGTCCAGCACCTACTTCAATTTATTGTAGTCTGCAGTAGGAATAGTAATTGATATATAATTAGTGTCCAGCACCTACTTCAATTTAATGTAGACTGGAGTAGGAATAGTAATTAATATTTAATTAGTGTCCAGCACCTACTTCAATTTAATGTAGACTAGAGTTGGAATAGTAATTATTATTTAATTAGTGTCCAGCATCTACTTCAATTTTATGTAGACTGGAGTTGGAATAGTAATTATTATTTAATTAGTGTCCAGCATCTACTTCAATTTTATGTAGACTGGAGTTGGAATAGTAATTATTATTTAATTAGTGTCCAGCACCTACTTCAATTTAATGTAGACTGGAGTTGGAATAGTAATTATTATTTATTAGTGTCCAGCATCTACTTCAATTTAATGTAGACTGGAGTTGGAATAGTAATTATTATTTAATTAGTGTCCAGCACATACTTCAATTCAATGTAGACTTGAGTTGGAATAGTAATTATTATTTAATTAGTGTCCAGCACCTACTTCAATTTAATGTAGACTGGAGTTTGAATAGTAATTATTATTTAATTAGTGTCCAGCATCTACTTCAATTTTATGTAGACTGGAGTTGAAATAGTAATTATTATTTAATTAGTGTCCAGCACATACTTCAGTTTAATGTACACTGGAGTTGGAATAGTAATTCTTATTTAATTAGTGTCCAGCACCTACTTCAGTTTAATGTACACTGGAGTTGGAATAGTAATTATTATTTAATTAGTGTCCAGCACATACTTCAATTTAATGTAGAGTTGAGTTGGAATAGTAATTAATATTTAATTAGTGGCCAACACCTACTTCAATTTAATGTAGACTGGAGTTGGAATAGTAATTATTATTTAATTAGTGTCCAGCACCTACTACAATTTAATGTAGCCTGGAGTTGGAACAGTAATTATTATTTAATTAGTGTCCAGCACCTACTTCAATTTAATTTAGAATGGAGTAGGAATAGTAATAATATATAATTAGTGTCCAGCATCTACTTCAATTTTATGTAGACTGGAGTTGGAATAGTAATTATAATTTAATTAGTGTCCAGAACCTACTTCAATTTGATGTAGACAGGAGTTGGAATAGTAATTATTATTTAATTAGTGTCCAGCACCTACTTCAATTTTATGTCGATAGGAGTTGGAATAGTAATTATTATTTTATTAGTGTCCTGCACCTACTTCAATTTTATGTAGACAGGAGTTGGAATTGTAAATATTATTTAATTAGTGTCCAGCACCTACTTCAATTTTATGTAGACAGGAGTTGGAATAGTAATTATTATTTTATTAGTGTCCTGCACCTACTTCAATTTAATGTAGACTGGAGTTGGAATAGTAATTATTATTTAATTAGTGTCCATCACCTACTTCAATTTTATGTACATTGGAGTTGGAATAATAATTATTATTTAATCAGTGTCCAGCATCTACTTCAATTTTATGTACACTGGAGTTGGAATAGTAATTATTAATTAATTAGTGTACAGCACATACTTCAATTTAATGTAGACTTGAGTTGGAATAGTAATTATTATTTAATTAGTGTCCAGCATTTACTTTAATTTTATGTAGACTGGAGTTGGAATAGTAATTATTATTTAATTAGTGTCCATCACCTACTTCAATTTTATGTAAATTGGAGTTGGAATAGTAATTATTAATTAATTAGTGTCCAGCACCTACTTCAATTTAATGTAGATTGGAGTTAGAATAGTAATTATTATTTAATTAGTGTCCATCACCTACTTTAATTTTATGTACATTGGAGTTGGAATAGTAATTATTATTTAATCAGTGTCCAGCATCTACTTCAATTTTATGTACACTGGAGTTGGAATAGTAATTATTATTTAATTAGTGTCCATCACCTACTTCAATTTTATGTACATTGGAGTTGGAATAGTAATTATTATTTAATCAGTGTCCAGCATCTACTTCAATTTTATGTACACTGGAGTTGGAATAGTAATTATTATTTAATTAGTGTCCATCACCTACTTCAATTTTATGTAAATTGGAGTTGGAATAGTAATTGTTATTTAATTAGTGTCCAGCATCTACTTCAATTTCATGTAGACTGGAGTTGGAATAGTAATTATTATTTAATTAGTGTCCAGCATCTACTTCAATTTTATGTAGACTGGAGTTGGAATAGTAATTATTAATTAATTAGTGTACAGCACATACTTCAATTTAATGTAGACTTGAGTTGGAATAGTAATTATTATTTAATTAGTGTCCAGCATCTACTTCAATTTTATGTAGACTAGAGTTGGAATAGTAATTATTATTTAATTAGTGTCCATCACCTACTTCAATTTTATGTAGACTGGAGTTGGAATAGTAATTATTATTTAATTAGTGTCCATCACCTACTTCAATTTTATGTACATTGGAGTTGGAATAGTAATTATTATTTAATCAGTGTCCAGCATCTACTTCAATTTTATGTACACTGGAGTTGGAATAGTAATTATTATTTAATTAGTGTTCAGCATCTACTTCAATTTTATGTAGACTGGAATTGGAATAGTAATTATTATTTAATTAGTGTCCATCACCTACTTCAATTTTATGTACATTGGAGTTGGAATAGTAATTATTATTTAATCAGTGTCCAGCATCTACTTCAATTTTATGTACACTGGAGTTGGAATAGTAATTATTATTTAATTAGTGTCCAGCATCTACTTCAATTTTATGTAGACTGGAGTTGGAATAGTAATTATTATTTAATTAGTGTCCAGCATCTACTTCAATTTTATGTAGACTGGAGTTGGAATAGTAATTATTAATTAATTAGTGTACAGCACATACTTCAATTTAATGTAGACTTGAGTTGGAATATTAATTATTATTTAATTAGTGTCCAGCATCTACTTCAATTTTATGTAGACTGGAGTTGGAATAGTAATTAATATTTAATTAGTGTCCATCACCTACTTCAATGTTATGTAGACTGGAGTTGGAATAGTAATTATTATTTAATTAGTGTCCAGCATCTACTTCAATTTTATGTAGACTGGAGTTGAAATAGTAATTATTATTTAATTAGTGTCCAGCACATACTTCAGTTTAATGTACACTGGAGTTGGAATAGTAATTCTTATTTAATTAGTGTCCAGCACCTACTTCAGCTTAATGTACACTGGAGTTGGAATAGTAATTATTATTTAATTAGTGTCCAGCACATACTTCAATTTAATGTAGAGTTGAGTTGGAATAGTAATTAATATTTAATTAGTGTCCAACACCTACTTCAATTTTATGTACATTGGAGTTGGAATAGTAATTATTATTTAATTAGTGTCCAGCATCTACTTCAATTTTATGTAGACTTGAGTTGGAATAGTAATTAATATTTAATTAGTGTCCAGCACCCACTTCAATTTAATGTAGCCTGGAGTTGGAATAGTAATTATTATTTAGTTAGTGTCCAGCATCTACTTCAATTTTATGTAGACTGGAGTTGGAATAGTAATTATTATTTAATTTATGTCCAGCATCTACTTCAATTTTATGTAGACTGGAGTTGGAATAGTAATTAATATTTAATTAGTGTCCAGCACCTACTTCAATTTAATGTAGACTGGAGTTGGAATAGTAATTATTATTTATTAGTGTCCAGCATCTACTTCAATTTAATGTAGACTGGAGTTGGAATAGTAATTATTATTTAATTAGTGTCCAGCACATACTTCAATTTAATGTAGACTTGAGTTGGAATAGTAATTATTATTTAATTAGTGTCCAGCACCTACTTCAATTTAATGTAGACTGGAGTTTGAATAGTAATTATTATTTAATTAGTGTCCAGCACATACTTAAATTTAATGTAGACTTGAGTTGGAATAGTAATTATTATTTAATTAGTGTCCAGCATCTACTTCAATTTTATGTACACTGGAGTTGGAATAGTAATTATTATTTATTAGTGTCCAGCACCTACTTCAATTTTATGTAGACAGGAGTTGGAATAGTAATTATTATTTAATTAGTGTCCAGCACCTACTTCAATTTTATGTAGACTGGAGTTGGAATAGTAATTATTAATTAATTAATGTACAGCACATACTTCAATTTAATGTAGACTTGAGTTGGAATACTAATTATTATTTAATTAGTGTCCAGCATCTACTTCAATTTTATGTAGACTGGAGTTGGAATAGTAATTATTATTTAATTAGTGTCCATCACCTACTTCAATTTTATGTAGACTGGAGTTGGAATAGTAATTATTATTTAATTAGTGTCCAGCATCTACTTCAATTTTATGTAGACTGGAGTTGAAATAGTAATTATTATTTAATTAGTGTCCAGCACTTACTTCAGTTTAATGTACACTGGAGTTGGAATAGTAATTCTTATTTAATTAGTGTCCAGCACCTACTTCAGTTTAATGTACACTGGAGTTGGAATAGTAATTATTATTTAATTAGTGTCCAGCACATATTTCAATTTAATGTAGAGTTGAGTTGGAATAGTAATTAATATTTAATTAGTGTCCAACACCTACTTCAATTTAATGTAGACTGGAGTTGGAACAGTAATTATTATTTAATTAGTGTCCAGCACCTACTTCAATTTAATGTAGAATGGAGTAGGAATAGTAATAATATATAATTAGTGTCCAGCATCTACTTCAATTTTATGTAGACTGGAGTTGGAATAGTAATTATAATTTAATTAGTGTCCAGAACCTACTTTAATTTGATGTAGATTGGAGTTGGAATAGTAATTATTATTTAATTAGTGTCCATCACCTACTTCAATTTTATGTACATTGGAGTTGGAATAGTAATTATTATTTAATCAGTGTCCAGCATCTACTTCAATTTTATGTACACTGGAGTTGGAATAGTAATTATTATTTAATTAGTGTCCAGCATCTACTTCAATTTTATGTAGACTGGAGTTGGAATAGTAATTATTATTTAATTAGTGTCCAGCATCTACTTCAATTTTATGTAGACTGGAGTTGGAATAGTAATTATTAATTAATTAGTGTACAGCACATACTTCAATTTAATGTAGACTTGAGTTGGAATATTAATTATTATTTAATTAGTGTCCAGCATCTACTTCAATTTTATGTAGACTGGAGTTGGAATAGTAATTAATATTTAATTAGTGTCCATCACCTACTTCAATTTTATGTAGACTGGAGTTGGAATAGTAATTATTATTTAATTAGTTTCCAGCATCTACTTCAATTTTATGTAGACTGGAGTTGAAATAGTAATTATTATTTAATTAGTGTCCAGCACATACTTCAGTTTAATGTACACTGGAGTTGGAATAGTAATTCTTATTTAATTAGTGTCCAGCACCTACTTCAGCTTAATGTACACTGGAGTTGGAATAGTAATTATTATTTAATTAGTGTCCAGCACATACTTCAATTTAATGTAGAGTTGAGCTGGAATAGTAATTAATATTTAATTAGTGTCCAACACCTACTTCAATTTTATGTACATTGGAGTTGGAATAGTAATTATTATTTAATTAGTGTCCAGCATCTACTTCAATTTTATGTAGACTTGAGTTGGAATAGTAATTAATATTTAATTAGTGTCCAGCACCCACTTCAATTTAATGTAGCCTGGAGTTGGAATAGTAATTATTATTTAGTTAGTGTCCAGCATCTACTTCAATTTTATGTAGACTGGAGTTGGAATAGTAATTATTATTTAATTAGTGTCCAGCATCTACTTCAATTTTATGTAGACTGGAGTTGGAATAGTAATTATTATTTAATTAGTGTCCAGCACCTACTTCAATTTAATGTAGACTGGAGTTGGAATAGTAATTATTATTTATTAGTGTCCAGCATCTACTTCAATTTAATGTAGACTGGAGTTGGAATAGTAATTATTATTTAATTAGTGTCCAGCACATACTTCAATTTAATGTAGACTTGGGTTGGAATAGTAATTATTATTTAATTAGTGTCCAGCACCTACTTCAATTTAATGTAGACTGGAGTTTGAATAGTAATTATTATTTAATTAGTGTCCAGCACATACTTAAATTTAATGTAGACTTGAGTTGGAATAGTAATTATTATTTAATTAGTATCCAGCATCTACTTCAATTTTATGTACACTGGAGTTGGAATAGTAATTATTATTTATTAGTGTCCAGCACCTACTTCAATTTTATGTAGACAGGAGTTGGAATAGTAATTATTATTTAATTAGTGTCCAGCACCTACTTCAATTTTATGCCGACAGGAGTTGGAATAGTAATTATTATTTTATTAGTGTCCTGCACCTACTTCAATTTTATGTAGACTGGAGTTGGAATAGTAATTATTAATTAATTAATGTACAGCACATACTTCAATTTAATGTAGACTTGAGTTGGAATACTAATTATTATTTAATTAGTGTCCAGCATCTACTTCAATTTTATGTAGACTGGAGTTGGAATAGTAATTATTATTTAATTAGTGTCCATCACCTACTTCAATTTTATGTAGACTGGAGTTGGAATAGTAATTATTATTTAATTAGTGTCCAGCATCTACTTCAATTTTATGTAGACTGGAGTTGAAATAGTAATTATTATTTAATTAGTGTCCAGCACTTACTTCAGTTTAATGTACACTGGAGTTGGAATAGTAATTGTTATTTAATTAGTGTCCAGCACCTACTTCAGTTTAATGTACACTGGAGTTGGAATAGTAATTATTATTTAATTAGTGTCCAGCACATATTTCAATTTAATGTAGAGTTGAGTTGGAATAGTAATTAATATTTAATTAGTGTCCAACACCTACTTCAATTTAATGTAGACTGGAGTTGGAACAGTAATTATTATTTAATTAGTGTCCAGCACCTACTTCAATTTAATGTAGAATGGAGTAGGAATAGTAATAATATATAATTAGTGTCCAGCATCTACTTCAATTTTATGTAGACTGGAGTTGGAATAGTAATTATAATTTAATTAGTGTCCAGAACCTACTTTAATTTGATGTAGATTGGAGTTGGAATAGTAATTATTATTTAATTAGTTTCCAGCACCTACTTCAATTTTATGTAGACTGGAGTTGAAATAGTAATTAATATTTAATTAGTGTCCAGCACCTACTTCAATTTTATGTAGACAGGAGTTGGAATAGTAATTATTATTTAATTAGTGTCCAGCATCTACTTCAATTTTATGTAGATTGGAGTTGGAATAGTAATTATTATTTAATTAGTGTCCAGCACCTACTTCAATTTTATGTAGACAGGAGTTGGAATCGTAATTATTATTTAATTAGTGTCCAGCATCTACTTCAATTTTATGTACACTGGAGTTGGAATAGTAATTATTATTTATTAGTGTCCAGCACCTACTTCAATTTTATGTAGACAGGAGTTGGAATAGTAATTATTATTTAATTAGTGTCCAGCACCTACTTCAATTTTATGTCGACAGGAGTTGGAATAGTAATTATTATTTTATTAGTGTCCTGCACCTACTTCAATTTTATGTAGACAGGAGTTGGAATTGTAAATATTATTTAATTAGTGTCCAGCACCTACTTCAATTTTATGTAGACAGGAGTTGGAATAGTAATTATTATTTTATTAGTGTCCTGCACCTACTTCAATTTAATGTAGACTGGAGTTGGAATAGTAATTATTATTTAATTAGTGTCCATCACCTACTTCAATTTTATGTACATTGGAGTTGGAATAGTAATTATTATTTAATCAGTGTCCAGCATCTACTTCAATTTTATGTACACTGGAGTTGGAATAGTAATTATTATTTAATTAGTGTCCAGCATCTACTTCAATTATATGTAGACTGCAGTTGGAATAGTAATTATTATTTAATTAGTGTCCAGCATCTACTTCAATTTTATGTAGACTGGAGTTGGAATAGTAATTATTAATTAATTAGTGTACAGCACATACTTCAATTTAATGTAGACTTGAGTTGGAATAGTAATTATTATTTAATTAGTGTCCAGCATCTACTTCAATTTTATGTAGACTGGAGTTGGAATAGTAATTATTATTTAATTAGTGTCCATCACCTACTTCAATTTTATGTAGACTGGAGTTGGAATAGTAATTATTATTTAATTAGTGTCCAGCATCTACTTCAATTTTATGTAGACAGGAGTTGGAATAGTAATTATTATTTAATTAGTGTCCAGCATCTACTTCAATTTTATGTAGACTGGAGTTGGAATAGTAATTATTAATTAATTAGTGTACAGCACATACTTCAATTTAATGTAGACTTGAGTTGGAATAGTAATTATTATTTAATTAGTGTCCAGCATCTACTTCAATTTTATGTAGACTGGAGTTGGAATAGTAATTATTATTTAATTAGTGTCCATCACCTACTTCAATTTTATGTAGACTGGAGTTGGAATAGTAATTATTATTTAATTAGTGTCCAGCATCTACTTCAATTTTATGTAGACTTGAGTTGGAATAGTAATTAATATTTAATTAGTGTCCAGCACCCACTTCAATTTAATGTAGACTGGAGTTGGAATAGTAATTATTATTTAATTAGTGTCCAGCATCTACTTCAATTTTATGTAGACTGGAGTTGGAATAGTAATTATTATTTAATTAGTGTCCAGCACCTACTTCATTTTAATGTAGACTGGAGTTGAAATAGTAATTATTATTTATTAGTGTCCAGCATCTACTTCAATTTTATGTAGACTGAAGTTGGAATAGTAATTATTATTTAATTAGTGTCCAGCACCTACTTCAATTTAATGTAGACTGGAGTTGGAATAGTAATTATTATTTATTAGTGTCCAGCATCTACTTCAATTTAATGTAGACTGGAGTTGGAATAGTAATTATTAATTAATTAGTGTACAGCACATACTTCAATTTAATGTAGACTTGAGTTGGAATAGTAATTATTATTTAATTAGTGTCCATCACCTACTTCAATTTTATGTAGACTGGAGTTGGAATAGTAATTAATATTTAATTAGTGTCCAGCACCCACTTCAATTTAATGTAGCCTGGAGTTGGAATAGTAATTATTATTTAGTTAGTGTCCAGCATCTACTTCAATTTTATGTAGACTGGAGTTGGAATAGTAATTATTATTTAATTAGTGTCCAGCATCTACTTCAATTTTATGTAGACTGGAGTTGGAATAGTAATTATTATTTAATTAGTGTCCAGCACCTACTTCATTTTAATGTAGACTGGAGTTGAAATAGTAATTATTATTTATTAGTGTCCAGCATCTACTTCAATTTTATGTAGACTGAAGTTGGAATAGTAATTATTATTTAATTAGTGTCCAGCACCTACTTCAATTTAATGTAGACTGGAGTTGGAATAGTAATTATTATTTATTAGTGTCCAGCATCTACTTCAATTTAATGTAGACTGGAGTTGGAATAGTAATTATTAATTAATTAGTGTACAGCACATACTTCAATTTAATGTAGACTTGAGTTGGAATAGTAATTATTATTTAATTAGTGTCCATCACCTACTTCAATTTTATGTAGACTGGAGTTGGAATAGTAATTATTATTTAATTAGTGTCCATCACCTACTTCAATTTTATGTACATTGGAGTTGGAATAGTAATTATTATTTAATCAGTGTCCAGCATCTACTTCAATTTTATGTACACTGGAGTTGGAATGGTAATTATTATTTAATTAGTGTCCAGCATCTACATCAATTCTATGTAGACTGGAGTTGGAATAGTAATTATTATTCAATTAGTGTCCATCACCTACTTCAATTTTATGTACATTGGAGTTGGAATAGTAATTATTATTTAATCAGTGTCCAGCATCTACTTCAATTTTATGTACACTGGAGTTGGAATAGTAATTATTATTTAATTAGTGTCCAGCATCTACTTCAATTTTATGTAGACTGGAGTTGGAATAGTAATTATTAATTAATTAGTGTACAGCACATACTTCACTTTAATGTAGACTTGAGTTGGAATAGTAATTATTATTTAATTAGTGTCCAGCATCTACTTCAATTTTATGTAGACTGGAGTTGGAATAGTAATTATTATTTAATAAGTGTCCATCACCTACTTCAATTTTATGTAGACTGGAATTGGAATAGTAATTATTATTTAATTAGTGTCCAGCATCTACTTCAATTTTATGTAGACTGGAGTTGGAATAGTAATTATTATTTAATTAGTGTCCAGCACATACTTCAATTTAATGTAGACTTGCGTTGGAATAGTAATTATTATTTAATTAGTGTCCAGCACCTACTTCAATTTAATGTAGCCTGGAGTTGGAATAGTAATTATTATTTAATTAGTGTCCAGCATCTACTTCAATTTTATGTAGACTGGAGTTGGAATAGTAATTATTATTTAATTAGTGTCCAGCATCTACTTCAATTTTATGTAGACTGGAGTTGGAATAGTAATTATTATTTAATTAGTGTCCAGCACCTACTTCAATTTAATGTAGACTGGAGTTGGAATAGTAATTATTATTTAATTAGTTTCCAGCACCTACTTCAATTTTATGTAGACTGGAGTTGAAATAGTAATTAATATTTAATTAGTGTCCAGCACCTACTTCAATTTTATGTAGACAGGAGTTGGAATAGTAATTATTATTTAATTAGTGTCCAGCATTTACTTCAATTTTATGTACACTGGAGTTGGAATAGTAATTATTATTTATTAGTGTCCAGCACCTACTTCAATTTTATGTAGACTGGAGTTGGAATAGTAATTATTATTTAATTAGTGTCCATCACCTACTTCAATTTTATGTAGACTGGAGTTGGAATAGTAATTATTATTTAATTAGTGTCCATCACCTACTTCAATTTTATGTACATTGGAGTTGGAATAGTAATTATTATTTAATCAGTGTCCAGCATCTACTTCAATTTTATGTACACTGGAGTTGGAATAGTAATTATTATTTAATTAGTGTCCAGCATCTACTTCAATTTTATGTACACTGGAGTTGGAATAGTAATTATTATTTAATTAGTGTCCATCACCTACTTAAATTTTATGTACATTGGAGTTGGAATAGTAATTATTATTTAATCAGTGTCCAGCATCTACTTCAATTTTATGTACACTGGAGTTGGAATAGTAATTATTATTTAATTAGTGTCCAGCATCTACTTCAATTTTATGTAGACTGGAGTTGGAATAGTAATTATTATTTAATTAGTGTCCAGCATCTACTTCAATTTTATGTAGACTGGAGTTGGAATAGTAATTATTAATTAATTAGTGTCCAGCACCTACTTCAATTTTATGTAGACAGGAGTTGGAATAGTAATTATTATTTAATTAGTGTCCAGCATCTACTTCAATTTTATGTACACTGGAGTTGGAATAGTAATTATTATTTATTAGTGTCCAGCACCTACTTCAATTTTATGTAGACAGGAGTTGGAATAGTAATTATTATTTAATTAGTGTCCAGCACCTACTTCAATTTTATGTCGACAGGAGTTGGAATAGTAATTATTATTTTATTAGTGTCCTGAACCTACTTCAATTTTATGTAGACAGGAGTTGGAATTGTAAATATTATTTAATTAGTGTCCAGCACCTACTTCAATTTTATGTAGACAGGGGTTGGAATAGTAATTATTATTTTATTAGTGTCCTGCACCTACTTCAATTTAATGTAGACTGGAGTTGGAATAGTAATTATTATTTAATTAGTGTCCATCACCTACTTCAATTTTATGTACATTGGAGTTGGAATAGTAATTATTATTTAATCAGTGTCCAGCATCTACTTCAATTTTATGTACACTGGAGTTGGAATAGTAATTATTATTTAATTAGTGTCCAGCATCTACTTCAATTATATGTAGACTGCAGTTGGAATAGTAATTATTATTTAATTAGTGTCCAGCATCTACTTCAATTTTATGTATACTGGAGTTGGAATAGTAATTATTAATTAATTAGTGTACAGCACATACTTCAATTTAATGTAGACTTGAGTTGGAATAGTAATTATTATTTAATTAGTGTCCAGCATCTACTTCAATTTTATGTAGACTGGAGTTGGAATAGTAATTATTATTTAATTAGTGTCCATCACCTACTTCAATTTTATGTAGACTGGAGTTGGAATAGTAATTATTATTTAATTAGTGTCCAGCATCTACTTCAATTTTATGTAGACAGGAGTTGGAATAGTAATTATTATTTAATTAGTGTCCAGCATCTACTTCAATTTTATGTAGACTGGAGTTGGAATAGTAATTATTAATTAATTAGTGTACAGCACATACTTCAATTTAATGTAGACTTGAGTTGGAATAGTAATTATTATTTAATTAGTGTCCAGCATCTACTTCAATTTTATGTAGACTGGAGTTGGAATAGTAATTATTATTTAATTAGTGTCCATCACCTACTTCAATTTTATGTAGACTGGAGTTGGAATAGTAATTATTATTTAATTAGTGTCCAGCATCTACTTCAATTTTATGTAGACTTGAGTTGGAATAGTAATTAATATTTAATTAGTGTCCAGCACCCACTTCAATTTATTGTAGCCTGGAGTTGGAATAGTAATTATTATTTAGTTAGTGTCCAGCATCTACTTCAATTTTATGTAGACTGGAGTTGGAATAGTAATTATTATTTAATTAGTGTCCAGCATCTACTTCAATTTTATGTAGACTGGAGTTGGAATAGTAATTATTATTTAATTAGTGTCCAGCACCTACTTCAATTTAATGTAGACTGGAGTTGGAATAGTAATTATTATTTATTAGTGTCCAGCATCTACTTCAATTTTATGCAGACTGAAGTTGGAATAGTAATTATTATTTAATTAGTGTCCAGCACCTACTTCAATTTAATGTAGACTGGAGTTGGAATAGTAATTATTATTTATTAGTGTCCAGCATCTACTTCAATTTAATGTACATTGGAGTTGGAATAGTAATTATTATTTAATCAGTGTCCAGCACATACTTCAATTTAATGTAGACTTGAGTTGGAATAGTAATTATTATTTAATTAGTGTCCAGCATCTACTTCAATTTAATGTAGACTGGAGTTGGAATAGTAATTATTATTTAATTAGTGTCCAGCATCTACTTCAATTTTATGTAGACTGGAGTTGGAATAGTAATTATTAATTAATTAGTGTACAGCACATACTTCAATTTAATGTAGACTTGAGTTGGAATAGTAATTATTATTTAATTAGTGTCCATCACCTACTTCAATTTTATGTAGACTGGAGTTGGAATAGTAATTATTATTTAATTAGTGTCCATCACCTACTTCAATTTTATGTACATTGGAGTTGGAATAGTAATTATTATTTAATCAGTGTCCAGCATCTACTTCAATTTTATGTACACTGGAGTTGGAATGGTAATTATTATTTAATTAGTGTCCAGCATCTACATCAATTTTATGTAGACTGGAGTTGGAATAGTAATTATTATTTAATTAGTGTCCATCACCTACTTCAATTTTATGTACATTGGAGTTGGAATAGTAATTATTATTTAATCAGTGTCCAGCATCTACTTCAATTTTATGTACACTGGAGTTGGAATAGTAATTATTATTTAATTAGTGTCCAGCATCTACTTCAATTTTATGTAGACAGGAGTTGGAATAGTAATTATTATTTAATTAGTGTCCAGCATCTACTTCAATTTTATGTAGACTGGAGTTGGAATAGTAATTATTAATTAATCAGTGTCCAGCATCTACTTCAATTTTATGTACACTGGAGTTGGAATAGTAATTATTATTTAATTAGTGTCCAGCATCTACTTCAATTTTATGTAAACAGGAGTTGGAATAGTAATTATTATTTAATTAGTGTCCAGCATCTACTTCAATTTTATGTAGACTGGAGTTGGAATAGTAATTATTAATTAATTAGTGTAGAGCACATACTTCAATTTAATGTAGACTTGAGTTGGAATAGTAATTATTATTTAATTAGTGTCCAGCATCTACTTCAATTTTATGTAGACTGGAGTTGGAATAGTAATTATTATTTAATTAGTGTCCATCACCTACTTCAATTTTATGTAGACTGGAGTTGGAATAGTAATTATTATTTAATTAGTGTCCAGCATCTACTTCAATTTTATGTAGACTTGAGTTGGAATAGTAATTAATATTTAATTAGTGTCCAGCACCCACTTCAATTTAATGTAGCCTGGAGTTGGAATAGTAATTATTATTTAGTTAGTGTCCAGCATCTACTTCAATTTTATGTAGACTGGAGTTGGAATCGTAATTATTATTTAATTAGTGTCCAGCATCTACTTCAATTTTATGTAGACTGGAGTTGGAATAGTAATTATTATTTAATTAGTGTCCAACACCTACTTCAATTTAATGTAGACTGGAGTTGGAATAGTAATTATTATTTATTAGTGTCCAGCATCTACTTCAATTTGATGTAGACTGAAGTTGGAATAGTAATTATTATTTAATTAGTGTCCAGCACCTACTTCAATTTAATGTAGACTGGAGTTGGAATAGTAATTATTATTTATTAGTGTCCAGCATCTACTTCAATTTAATGTAGACTGGAGTTGGAATAGTAATTATTATTTAATTAGTGTCCAGCACATACTTCAATTTAATGTAGACTTGAGTTGGAATAGTAATTATTATTTAATTAGTGTCCAGCACCTACTTCAATTTAATGTAGACTGGAGTTGGAATAGTAATTATTATTTAATTAGTGTCCAGCACCTACTTCAATTTTATGTACATTGGAGTTGGAATAGTAATTATTATTTAATCAGTGTCCAGCATCTACTTCAATTTTATGTACACTGGAGTTGGAATAGTAATTATTATTTAATTAGTGTTCAGCATCTATTTCAATTTTATGTAGACTGGAGTTGGAATAGTAATTATTATTTAATTAGTGTCCAGCATCTACTTCAATTTTATGTAGACTGGAGTTGGAATAGTAATTATTAATTAATTAGTGTACAGCACATACTTCAATTTAATGTAGACTTGAGTTGGAATAGTAATTATTATTTAATTAGTGTCCAGCATCTACTTCAATTTTATGTAGACTGGAGTTGGAATAGTAATTATTATTTAATTAGTGTCCATCACCTACTTCAATTTTATGTAGACTGGAGTTGGAATAGTAATTATTATTTATTAGTGTCCAGCATCTACTTCAATTTAATGTAGACTGGAGTTGGAATAGTAATTATTAATTAATTAGTGTACAGCACATACTTCAATTTAATGTAGACTTGAGTTGGAATAGTAATTATTATTTAATTAGTGTCCATCACCTACTTCAATTTTATGTAGACTGGAGTTGGAATAGTAATTAATATTTAATTAGTGTCCAGCACCCACTTCAATTTAATGTAGCCTGGAGTTGGAATAGTAATTATTATTTAGTTAGTGTCCAGCATCTACTTCAATTTTATGTAGACTGGAGTTGGAATAGTAATTATTATTTAATTAGTGTCCAGCATCTACTTCAATTTTATGTAGACTGGAGTTGGAATAGTAATTATTATTTAATTAGTGTCCAGCACCTACTTCATTTTAATGTAGACTGGAGTTGAAATAGTAATTATTATTTATTAGTGTCCAGCATCTACTTCAATTTTATGTAGACTGAAGTTGGAATAGTAATTATTATTTAATTAGTGTCCAGCACCTACTTCAATTTAATGTAGACTGGAGTTGGAATAGTAATTATTATTTATTAGTGTCCAGCATCTACTTCAATTTAATGTAGACTGGAGTTGGAATAGTAATTATTAATTAATTAGTGTACAGCACATACTTCAATTTAATGTAGACTTGAGTTGGAATAGTAATTATTATTTAATTAGTGTCCATCACCTACTTCAATTTTATGTAGACTGGAGTTGGAATAGTAATTATTATTTAATTAGTGTCCATCACCTACTTCAATTTTATGTACATTGGAGTTGGAATAGTAATTATTATTTAATCAGTGTCCAGCATCTACTTCAATTTTATGTACACTGGAGTTGGAATGGTAATTATTATTTAATTAGTGTCCAGCATCTACATCAATTCTATGTAGACTGGAGTTGGAATAGTAATTATTATTCAATTAGTGTCCATCACCTACTTCAATTTTATGTACATTGGAGTTGGAATAGTAATTATTATTTAATCAGTGTCCAGCATCTACTTCAATTTTATGTACACTGGAGTTGGAATAGTAATTATTATTTAATTAGTGTCCAGCATCTACTTCAATTTTATGTAGACTGGAGTTGGAATAGTAATTATTAATTAATTAGTGTACAGCACATACTTCACTTTAATGTAGACTTGAGTTGGAATAGTAATTATTATTTAATTAGTGTCCAGCATCTACTTCAATTTTATGTAGACTGGAGTTGGAATAGTAATTATTATTTAATAAGTGTCCATCACCTACTTCAATTTTATGTAGACTGGAATTGGAATAGTAATTATTATTTAATTAGTGTCCAGCATCTACTTCAATTTTATGTAGACTGGAGTTGGAATAGTAATTATTATTTAATTAGTGTCCAGCACATACTTCAATTTAATGTAGACTTGCGTTGGAATAGTAATTATTATTTAATTAGTGTCCAGCACCTACTTCAATTTAATGTAGCCTGGAGTTGGAATAGTAATTATTATTTAATTAGTGTCCAGCATCTACTTCAATTTTATGTAGACTGGAGTTGGAATAGTAATTATTATTTAATTAGTGTCCAGCATCTACTTCAATTTTATGTAGACTGGAGTTGGAATAGTAATTATTATTTAATTAGTGTCCAGCACCTACTTCAATTTAATGTAGACTGGAGTTGGAATAGTAATTATTATTTAATTAGTTTCCAGCACCTACTTCAATTTTATGTAGACTGGAGTTGAAATAGTAATTAATATTTAATTAGTGTCCAGCACCTACTTCAATTTTATGTAGACAGGAGTTGGAATAGTAATTATTATTTAATTAGTGTCCAGCATTTACTTCAATTTTATGTACACTGGAGTTGGAATAGTAATTATTATTTATTAGTGTCCAGCACCTACTTCAATTTTATGTAGACTGGAGTTGGAATAGTAATTATTATTTAATTAGTGTCCATCACCTACTTCAATTTTATGTAGACTGGAGTTGGAATAGTAATTATTATTTAATTAGTGTCCATCACCTACTTCAATTTTATGTACATTGGAGTTGGAATAGTAATTATTATTTAATCAGTGTCCAGCATCTACTTCAATTTTATGTACACTGGAGTTGGAATAGTAATTATTATTTAATTAGTGTCCAGCATCTACTTCAATTTTATGTACACTGGAGTTGGAATAGTAATTATTATTTAATTAGTGTCCATCACCTACTTAAATTTTATGTACATTGGAGTTGGAATAGTAATTATTATTTAATCAGTGTCCAGCATCTACTTCAATTTTATGTACACTGGAGTTGGAATAGTAATTATTATTTAATTAGTGTCCAGCATCTACTTCAATTTTATGTAGACTGGAGTTGGAATAGTAATTATTATTTAATTAGTGTCCAGCATCTACTTCAATTTTATGTAGACTGGAGTTGGAATAGTAATTATTAATTAATTAGTGTCCAGCACCTACTTCAATTTTATGTAGACAGGAGTTGGAATAATAATTATTATTTAATTAGTGTCCAGCATCTACTTCAATTTTATGTACACTGGAGTTGGAATAGTAATTATTATTTATTAGTGTCCAGCACCTACTTCAATTTTATGTAGACAGGAGTTGGAATAGTAATTATTATTTAATTAGTGTCCAGCACCTACTTCAATTTTATGTCGACAGGAGTTGGAATAGTAATTATTATTTTATTAGTGTCCTGAACCTACTTCAATTTTATGTAGACAGGAGTTGGAATTGTAAATATTATTTAATTAGTGTCCAGCACCTACTTCAATTTTATGTAGACAGGGGTTGGAATAGTAATTATTATTTTATTAGTGTCCTGCACCTACTTCAATTTAATGTAGACTGGAGTTGGAATAGTAATTATTATTTAATTAGTGTCCATCACCTACTTCAATTTTATGTACATTGGAGTTGGAATAGTAATTATTATTTAATCAGTGTCCAGCATCTACTTCAATTTTATGTACACTGGAGTTGGAATAGTAATTATTATTTAATTAGTGTCCAGCATCTACTTCAATTATATGTAGACTGCAGTTGGAATAGTAATTATTATTTAATTAGTGTCCAGCATCTACTTCAATTTTATGTATACTGGAGTTGGAATAGTAATTATTAATTAATTAGTGTACAGCACATACTTCAATTTAATGTAGACTTGAGTTGGAATAGTAATTATTATTTAATTAGTGTCCAGCATCTACTTCAATTTTATGTAGACTGGAGTTGGAATAGTAATTATTATTTAATTAGTGTCCATCACCTACTTCAATTTTATGTAGACTGGAGTTGGAATAGTAATTATTATTTAATTAGTGTCCAGCATCTACTTCAATTTTATGTAGACAGGAGTTGGAATAGTAATTATTATTTAATTAGTGTCCAGCATCTACTTCAATTTTATGTAGACTGGAGTTGGAATAGTAATTATTAATTAATTAGTGTACAGCACATACTTCAATTTAATGTAGACTTGAGTTGGAATAGTAATTATTATTTAATTAGTGTCCAGCATCTACTTCAATTTTATGTAGACTGGAGTTGGAATAGTAATTATTATTTAATTAGTGTCCATCACCTACTTCAATTTTATGTAGACTGGAGTTGGAATAGTAATTATTATTTAATTAGTGTCCAGCATCTACTTCAATTTTATGTAGACTTGAGTTGGAATAGTAATTAATATTTAATTAGTGTCCAGCACCCACTTCAATTTATTGTAGCCTGGAGTTGGAATAGTAATTATTATTTAGTTAGTGTCCAGCATCTACTTCAATTTTATGTAGACTGGAGTTGGAATAGTAATTATTATTTAATTAGTGTCCAGCATCTACTTCAATTTTATGTAGACTGGAGTTGGAATAGTAATTATTATTTAATTAGTGTCCAGCACCTACTTCAATTTAATGTAGACTGGAGTTGGAATAGTAATTATTATTTATTAGTGTCCAGCATCTACTTCAATTTTATGCAGACTGAAGTTGGAATAGTAATTATTATTTAATTAGTGTCCAGCACCTACTTCAATTTAATGTAGACTGGAGTTGGAATAGTAATTATTATTTATTAGTGTCCAGCATCTACTTCAATTTAATGTACATTGGAGTTGGAATAGTAATTATTATTTAATCAGTGTCCAGCACATACTTCAATTTAATGTAGACTTGAGTTGGAATAGTAATTATTATTTAATTAGTGTCCAGCATCTACTTCAATTTAATGTAGACTGGAGTTGGAATAGTAATTATTATTTAATTAGTGTCCAGCATCTACTTCAATTTTATGTAGACTGGAGTTGGAATAGTAATTATTAATTAATTAGTGTACAGCACATACTTCAATTTAATGTAGACTTGAGTTGGAATAGTAATTATTATTTAATTAGTGTCCATCACCTACTTCAATTTTATGTAGACTGGAGTTGGAATAGTAATTATTATTTAATTAGTGTCCATCACCTACTTCAATTTTATGTACATTGGAGTTGGAATAGTAATTATTATTTAATCAGTGTCCAGCATCTACTTCAATTTTATGTACACTGGAGTTGGAATGGTAATTATTATTTAATTAGTGTCCAGCATCTACATCAATTTTATGTAGACTGGAGTTGGAATAGTAATTATTATTTAATTAGTGTCCATCACCTACTTCAATTTTATGTACATTGGAGTTGGAATAGTAATTATTATTTAATCAGTGTCCAGCATCTACTTCAATTTTATGTACACTGGAGTTGGAATAGTAATTATTATTTAATTAGTGTCCAGCATCTACTTCAATTTTATGTAGACAGGAGTTGGAATAGTAATTATTATTTAATTAGTGTCCAGCATCTACTTCAATTTTATGTAGACTGGAGTTGGAATAGTAATTATTAATTAATCAGTGTCCAGCATCTACTTCAATTTTATGTACACTGGAGTTGGAATAGTAATTATTATTTAATTAGTGTCCAGCATCTACTTCAATTTTATGTAAACAGGAGTTGGAATAGTAATTATTATTTAATTAGTGTCCAGCATCTACTTCAATTTTATGTAGACTGGAGTTGGAATAGTAATTATTAATTAATTAGTGTAGAGCACATACTTCAATTTAATGTAGACTTGAGTTGGAATAGTAATTATTATTTAATTAGTGTCCAGCATCTACTTCAATTTTATGTAGACTGGAGTTGGAATAGTAATTATTATTTAATTAGTGTCCATCACCTACTTCAATTTTATGTAGACTGGAGTTGGAATAGTAATTATTATTTAATTAGTGTCCAGCATCTACTTCAATTTTATGTAGACTTGAGTTGGAATAGTAATTAATATTTAATTAGTGTCCAGCACCCACTTCAATTTAATGTAGCCTGGAGTTGGAATAGTAATTATTATTTAGTTAGTGTCCAGCATCTACTTCAATTTTATGTAGACTGGAGTTGGAATCGTAATTATTATTTAATTAGTGTCCAGCATCTACTTCAATTTTATGTAGACTGGAGTTGGAATAGTAATTATTATTTAATTAGTGTCCAACACCTACTTCAATTTAATGTAGACTGGAGTTGGAATAGTAATTATTATTTATTAGTGTCCAGCATCTACTTCAATTTGATGTAGACTGAAGTTGGAATAGTAATTATTATTTAATTAGTGTCCAGCACCTACTTCAATTTAATGTAGACTGGAGTTGGAATAGTAATTATTATTTATTAGTGTCCAGCATCTACTTCAATTTAATGTAGACTGGAGTTGGAATAGTAATTATTATTTAATTAGTGTCCAGCACATACTTCAATTTAATGTAGACTTGAGTTGGAATAGTAATTATTATTTAATTAGTGTCCAGCACCTACTTCAATTTAATGTAGACTGGAGTTGGAATAGTAATTATTATTTAATTAGTGTCCAGCACCTACTTCAATTTTATGTACATTGGAGTTGGAATAGTAATTATTATTTAATCAGTGTCCAGCATCTACTTCAATTTTATGTACACTGGAGTTGGAATAGTAATTATTATTTAATTAGTGTTCAGCATCTATTTCAATTTTATGTAGACTGGAGTTGGAATAGTAATTATTATTTAATTAGTGTCCAGCATCTACTTCAATTTTATGTAGACTGGAGTTGGAATAGTAATTATTAATTAATTAGTGTACAGCACATACTTCAATTTAATGTAGACTTGAGTTGGAATAGTAATTATTATTTAATTAGTGTCCAGCATCTACTTCAATTTTATGTAGACTGGAGTTGGAATAGTAATTATTATTTAATTAGTGTCCATCACCTACTTCAATTTTATGTAGACTGGAGTTGGAATAGTAATTATTATTTAATTAGTGTCCAGCATCTACTTCAATTTTATGTAGACTTGAGTTGGAATAGTAATTAATATTTAATTAGTGTCCAGCACCCACTTCAATTTATTGTAGCCTGGAGTTGGAATAGTAATTATTATTTAGTTAGTGTCCAGCATCTACTTCAATTTTATGTAGACTGGAGTTGGAATAGTAATTATTATTTAATTAGTGTCCAGCATCTACTTCAATTTTATGTAGACTGGAGTTGGAATAGTAATTATTATTTAATTAGTGTCCAGCACCTACTTCAATTTAATGTAGACTGGAGTTGGAATAGTAATTATTATTTATTAGTGTCCAGCATCTACTTCAATTTTATGTAGACTGAAGTTGGAATAGTAATTATTATTTAATTAGTGTCCAGCACCTACTTCAATTTAATGTAGACTGGAGTTGGAATAGTAATTATTATTTATTAGTGTCCAGCATCTACTTCAATTTAATGTAGACTGGAGTTGGAATAGTAATTATTATTTAATTAGTGTCCAGCACATACTTCAATTTAATGTAGACTTGAGTTGGAATAGTAATTATTATGTAATTAGTGTCCAGCACCTACTTCAATTTAATGTAGACTGGAGTTGGAATAGTAATTATTATTTAATTAGTGTCCAGCACCTACTTCAATTTTATGTACATTGGAGTTGAAATAGTAATTATTATTTAATCAGTGTCCAGCATCTACTTCAATTTTATGTACACTGGAGTTGGAATACTAATTATTATTTAATTAGTGTTCAACATCTACTTCAATTTTATGTAGACTGGAGTTGGAATAGTAATTATTGTTTAATTAGTGTCCAGCATCTACTTCAATTTTATGTAGACTGGAGTTGGAATAGTAATTATTATTTAATTAGTGTCCAGCACCTACTTCAATTTAATGTAGACTGGAGTTGGAATAGTAATTATTATTTATTAGTGTCCAGCATCTACTTCAATTTTATGTAGACTGAAGTTGGAATAGTAATTATTATTTAATTAGTGTCCAGCACCTACTTCAATTTAATGTAGACTGGAGTTGGAATAGTAATTATTATTTATTAGTGTCCAGCATCTACTTCAATTTAATGTAGACTGGAGTTGGAATAGTAATTATTATTTAATTAGTGTCCAGCACATACTTCAATTTAATGTAGACTTGAGTTGGAATAGTAAATATTATGTAATTAGTGTCCAGCACCTACTTCAATTTAATGTAGACTGGAGTTGGAATAGTAATTATTATTTAATTAGTGTCCAGCACCTACTTCAATTTTATGTACATTGGAGTTGAAATAGTAATTATTATTTAATCAGTGTCCAGCATCTACTTCAATTTTATGTACACTGGAGTTGGAATACTAATTATTATTTAATTAGTGTTCAACATCTACTTCAATTTTATGTAGACTGGAGTTGGAATAGTAATTATTATTTAATTAGTGTCCAGCATCTACTTCAATTTTATGTAGACTGGAGTTGGAATAGTAATTATTAATTAATTAGTGTACAGCACATACTTCAATTTAATGTAGACTTGAGTTGGAAAAGTAATTATTATTTAATTAGTGTCCATCACCTACTTCAATTTTATGTAGACTGGAGTTGGAATAGTAATTATTATTTAATTAGTGTCCATCACCTACTTCAATTTTATGTACATTGGAGTTGGAATAGTAATTATTATTTAATCAGTGTCCAGCATCTACTTCAATTTTATGTACACTGGAGTTGGAATGGTAATTATTATTTAATTAGTGTCCAGCATCTACATCAATTTTATGTAGACTGGAGTTGGAATAGTAATTATTATTTAATTAGTGTCCAGCATCTACTTCAATTTTATGTACACTGGAGTTGGAATAGTAATTATTATTTATTAGTGTCCAGCACCTACTTCAATTTTATGTAGACTGGAGTTGGAATAGTAATTATTATTTAATTAGTGTCCATCACCTACTTCAATTTTATGTAGACTGGAGTTGGAATAGTAATTATTAATTAATTAGTGTCCATCACCTACTTCAATTTAATGTGACTTGAGTTGGAATAGTAATTATTATTTAATTAGTGTCCAGCATCTACTTCAATTTTATGTAGACTGGAGTTGGAATAGTAATTATTATTTAATTAGTGTCCATCACCTACTTCAATTTTATGTAGACTGGAGTTGGAATAGTAATTATTAATTAATTAGTGTACAGCACATACTTCAATTTAATGTAGACTTGAGTTGGAATAGTAATTATTATTTAATTAGTGTCCAGCATCTACTTCAATTTTATGTAGACTGGAGTTGGAATAGTAATTATTATTTAATTAGTGTTCAACATCTACTTCAATTTTATGTAGACTGGAGTTGGAATAGTAATTATTATTTAATTAGTGTCCAGCATCTACTTCAATTTTATGTAGACTGGAGTTGGAATAGTAATTATTAATTAATTAGTGTACAGCACATACTTCAATTTAATGTAGACTTGAGTTGGAAAAGTAATTATTATTTAATTAGTGTCCATCACCTACTTCAATTTTATGTAGACTGGAGTTGGAATAGTAATTATTATTTAATTAGTGTCCATCACCTACTTCAATTTTATGTACATTGGAGTTGGAATAGTAATTATTATTTAATCAGTGTCCAGCATCTACTTCAATTTTATGTACACTGGAGTTGGAATACTAATTATTATTTAATTAGTGTTCAACATCTACTTCAATTTTATGTAGACTGGAGTTGGAATAGTAATTATTGTTTAATTAGTGTCCAGCATCTACTTCAATTTTATGTAGACTGGAGTTGGAATAGTAATTATTATTTAATTAGTGTCCAGCACCTACTTCAATTTAATGTAGACTGGAGTTGGAATAGTAATTATTATTTATTAGTGTCCAGCATCTACTTCAATTTTATGTAGACTGAAGTTGGAATAGTAATTATTATTTAATTAGTGTCCAGCACCTACTTCAATTTAATGTAGACTGGAGTTGGAATAGTAATTATTATTTAATTAGTGTCCAGCATCTACTTCAATTTTATGTAAACAGGAGTTGGAATAGTAATTATTATTTAATTAGTGTCCAGCATCTACTTCAATTTTATGTAGACTGGAGTTGGAATAGTAATTATTAATTAATTAGTGTAGAGCACATACTTCAATTTAATGTAGACTTGAGTTGGAATAGTAATTATTATTTAATTAGTGTCCAGCATCTACTTCAATTTTATGTAGACTGGAGTTGGAATAGTAATTATTATTTAATTAGTGTCCATCACCTACTTCAATTTTATGTAGACTGGAGTTGGAATAGTAATTATTATTTAATTAGTGTCCAGCATCTACTTCAATTTTATGTAGACTTGAGTTGGAATAGTAATTAATATTTAATTAGTGTCCAGCACCCACTTCAATTTAATGTAGCCTGGAGTTGGAATAGTAATTATTATTTAGTTAGTGTCCAGCATCTACTTCAATTTTATGTAGACTGGAGTTGGAATCGTAATTATTATTTAATTAGTGTCCAGCATCTACTTCAATTTTATGTAGACTGGAGTTGGAATAGTAATTATTATTTAATTAGTGTCCAACACCTACTTCAATTTAATGTAGACTGGAGTTGGAATAGTAATTATTATTTATTAGTGTCCAGCATCTACTTCAATTTGATGTAGACTGAAGTTGGAATAGTAATTATTATTTAATTAGTGTCCAGCACCTACTTCAATTTAATGTAGACTGGAGTTGGAATAGTAATTATTATTTATTAGTGTCCAGCATCTACTTCAATTTAATGTAGACTGGAGTTGGAATAGTAATTATTATTTAATTAGTGTCCAGCACATACTTCAATTTAATGTAGACTTGAGTTGGAATAGTAATTATTATTTAATTAGTGTCCAGCACCTACTTCAATTTAATGTAGACTGGAGTTGGAATAGTAATTATTATTTAATTAGTGTCCAGCACCTACTTCAATTTTATGTACATTGGAGTTGGAATAGTAATTATTATTTAATCAGTGTCCAGCATCTACTTCAATTTTATGTACACTGGAGTTGGAATAGTAATTATTATTTAATTAGTGTTCAGCATCTATTTCAATTTTATGTAGACTGGAGTTGGAATAGTAATTATTATTTAATTAGTGTCCAGCATCTACTTCAATTTTATGTAGACTGGAGTTGGAATAGTAATTATTAATTAATTAGTGTACAGCACATACTTCAATTTAATGTAGACTTGAGTTGGAATAGTAATTATTATTTAATTAGTGTCCAGCATCTACTTCAATTTTATGTAGACTGGAGTTGGAATAGTAATTATTATTTAATTAGTGTCCATCACCTACTTCAATTTTATGTAGACTGGAGTTGGAATAGTAATTATTATTTAATTAGTGTCCAGCATCTACTTCAATTTTATGTAGACTTGAGTTGGAATAGTAATTAATATTTAATTAGTGTCCAGCACCCACTTCAATTTATTGTAGCCTGGAGTTGGAATAGTAATTATTATTTAGTTAGTGTCCAGCATCTACTTCAATTTTATGTAGACTGGAGTTGGAATAGTAATTATTATTTAATTAGTGTCCAGCATCTACTTCAATTTTATGTAGACTGGAGTTGGAATAGTAATTATTATTTAATTAGTGTCCAGCACCTACTTCAATTTAATGTAGACTGGAGTTGGAATAGTAATTATTATTTATTAGTGTCCAGCATCTACTTCAATTTTATGTAGACTGAAGTTGGAATAGTAATTATTATTTAATTAGTGTCCAGCACCTACTTCAATTTAATGTAGACTGGAGTTGGAATAGTAATTATTATTTATTAGTGTCCAGCATCTACTTCAATTTAATGTAGACTGGAGTTGGAATAGTAATTATTATTTAATTAGTGTCCAGCACATACTTCAATTTAATGTAGACTTGAGTTGGAATAGTAATTATTATGTAATTAGTGTCCAGCACCTACTTCAATTTAATGTAGACTGGAGTTGGAATAGTAATTATTATTTAATTAGTGTCCAGCACCTACTTCAATTTTATGTACATTGGAGTTGAAATAGTAATTATTATTTAATCAGTGTCCAGCATCTACTTCAATTTTATGTACACTGGAGTTGGAATACTAATTATTATTTAATTAGTGTTCAACATCTACTTCAATTTTATGTAGACTGGAGTTGGAATAGTAATTATTGTTTAATTAGTGTCCAGCATCTACTTCAATTTTATGTAGACTGGAGTTGGAATAGTAATTATTATTTAATTAGTGTCCAGCACCTACTTCAATTTAATGTAGACTGGAGTTGGAATAGTAATTATTATTTATTAGTGTCCAGCATCTACTTCAATTTTATGTAGACTGAAGTTGGAATAGTAATTATTATTTAATTAGTGTCCAGCACCTACTTCAATTTAATGTAGACTGGAGTTGGAATAGTAATTATTATTTATTAGTGTCCAGCATCTACTTCAATTTAATGTAGACTGGAGTTGGAATAGTAATTATTATTTAATTAGTGTCCAGCACATACTTCAATTTAATGTAGACTTGAGTTGGAATAGTAAATATTATGTAATTAGTGTCCAGCACCTACTTCAATTTAATGTAGACTGGAGTTGGAATAGTAATTATTATTTAATTAGTGTCCAGCACCTACTTCAATTTTATGTACATTGGAGTTGAAATAGTAATTATTATTTAATCAGTGTCCAGCATCTACTTCAATTTTATGTACACTGGAGTTGGAATACTAATTATTATTTAATTAGTGTTCAACATCTACTTCAATTTTATGTAGACTGGAGTTGGAATAGTAATTATTATTTAATTAGTGTCCAGCATCTACTTCAATTTTATGTAGACTGGAGTTGGAATAGTAATTATTAATTAATTAGTGTACAGCACATACTTCAATTTAATGTAGACTTGAGTTGGAAAAGTAATTATTATTTAATTAGTGTCCATCACCTACTTCAATTTTATGTAGACTGGAGTTGGAATAGTAATTATTATTTAATTAGTGTCCATCACCTACTTCAATTTTATGTACATTGGAGTTGGAATAGTAATTATTATTTAATCAGTGTCCAGCATCTACTTCAATTTTATGTACACTGGAGTTGGAATGGTAATTATTATTTAATTAGTGTCCAGCATCTACATCAATTTTATGTAGACTGGAGTTGGAATAGTAATTATTATTTAATTAGTGTCCAGCATCTACTTCAATTTTATGTACACTGGAGTTGGAATAGTAATTATTATTTATTAGTGTCCAGCACCTACTTCAATTTTATGTAGACTGGAGTTGGAATAGTAATTATTATTTAATTAGTGTCCATCACCTACTTCAATTTTATGTAGACTGGAGTTGGAATAGTAATTATTAATTAATTAGTGTCCATCACCTACTTCAATTTAATGTGACTTGAGTTGGAATAGTAATTATTATTTAATTAGTGTCCAGCATCTACTTCAATTTTATGTAGACTGGAGTTGGAATAGTAATTATTATTTAATTAGTGTCCATCACCTACTTCAATTTTATGTAGACTGGAGTTGGAATAGTAATTATTAATTAATTAGTGTACAGCACATACTTCAATTTAATGTAGACTTGAGTTGGAATAGTAATTATTATTTAATTAGTGTCCAGCATCTACTTCAATTTTATGTAGACTGGAGTTGGAATAGTAATTATTATTTAATTAGTGTTCAACATCTACTTCAATTTTATGTAGACTGGAGTTGGAATAGTAATTATTATTTAATTAGTGTCCAGCATCTACTTCAATTTTATGTAGACTGGAGTTGGAATAGTAATTATTAATTAATTAGTGTACAGCACATACTTCAATTTAATGTAGACTTGAGTTGGAAAAGTAATTATTATTTAATTAGTGTCCATCACCTACTTCAATTTTATGTAGACTGGAGTTGGAATAGTAATTATTATTTAATTAGTGTCCATCACCTACTTCAATTTTATGTACATTGGAGTTGGAATAGTAATTATTATTTAATCAGTGTCCAGCATCTACTTCAATTTTATGTACACTGGAGTTGGAATACTAATTATTATTTAATTAGTGTTCAACATCTACTTCAATTTTATGTAGACTGGAGTTGGAATAGTAATTATTGTTTAATTAGTGTCCAGCATCTACTTCAATTTTATGTAGACTGGAGTTGGAATAGTAATTATTATTTAATTAGTGTCCAGCACCTACTTCAATTTAATGTAGACTGGAGTTGGAATAGTAATTATTATTTATTAGTGTCCAGCATCTACTTCAATTTTATGTAGACTGAAGTTGGAATAGTAATTATTATTTAATTAGTGTCCAGCACCTACTTCAATTTAATGTAGACTGGAGTTGGAATAGTAATTATTATTTATTAGTGTCCAGCATCTACTTCAATTTAATGTAGACTGGAGTTGGAATAGTAATTATTATTTAATTAGTGTCCAGCACATACTTCAATTTAATGTAGACTTGAGTTGGAATAGTAATTATTATGTAATTAGTGTCCAGCACCTACTTCAATTTAATGTAGACTGGAGTTGGAATAGTAATTATTATTTAATTAGTGTCCAGCACCTACTTCAATTTTATGTACATTGGAGTTGAAATAGTAATTATTATTTAATCAGTGTCCAGCATCTACTTCAATTTTATGTACACTGGAGTTGGAATACTAATTATTATTTAATTAGTGTTCAACATCTACTTCAATTTTATGTAGACTGGAGTTGGAATAGTAATTATTATTTAATTAGTGTCCAGCATCTACTTCAATTTTATGTAGACTGGAGTTGGAATAGTAATTATTAATTAATTAGTGTACAGCACATACTTCAATTTAATGTAGACTTGAGTTGGAAAAGTAATTATTATTTAATTAGTGTCCATCACCTACTTCAATTTTATGTACATTGGAGTTGGAATAGTAATTATTATTTAATCAGTGTCCAGCATCTACTTCAATTTTATGTACACTGGAGTTGGAATGGTAATTATTATTTAATTAGTGTCCAGCATCTACATCAATTTTATGTAGACTGAAGTTGGAATAGTAATTATTATTTAATTAGTGTCCATCACCTACTTCAATTTTATGTACATTGGAGTTGGAATAGTAATTATTATTTAATCAGTGTCCAGCATCTACTTCAATTTTATGTACACTGGAGTTGGAATAGTAATTATTATTTATTAGTGTCCAGCACCTACTTCAATTTTATGTAGACTGGAGTTGGAATAGTAATTATTATTTAATTAGTGTCCATCACCTACTTCAATTTTATGTAGACTGGAGTTGGAATAGTAATTATTAATTAATTAGTGTCCATCACCTACTTCAATTTAATGTAGACTTGAGTTGGAATAGTAATTATTATTTAATTAGTGTCCAGCATCTACTTCAATTTTATGTAGACTGGAGTTGGAATAGTAATTATTATTTAATTAGTGTCCATCACCTACTTCAATTTTATGTAGACTGGAGTTGGAATAGTAATTATTATTTAATTAGTGTCCAGCATCTACTTCAATTTTATGTAGACTTGAGTTGGAATAGTAATTAATATTTAATTAGTGTCCAGCACCCACTTCAATTTATTGTAGCCTGGAGTTGGAATAGTAATTATTATTTAGTTAGTGTCCAGCATCTACTTCAATTTTATGTAGACTGGAGTTGGAATAGTAATTATTATTTAATTAGTGTCCAGCATCTACTTCAATTTTATGTAGACTGGAGTTGGAATAGTAATTATTATTTAATTAGTGTCCAGCACCTACTTCAATTTAATGTAGACTGGAGTTGGAATAGTAATTATTATTTATTAGTGTCCAGCATCTACTTCAATTTTATGTAGACTGAAGTTGGAATAGTAATTATTATTTAATTAGTGTCCAGCACCTACTTCAATTTAATGTAGACTGGAGTTGGAATAGTAATTATTATTTATTAGTGTCCAGCATCTACTTCAATTTAATGTAGACTGGAGTTGGAATAGTAATTATTATTTAATTAGTGTCCAGCACATACTTCAATTTAATGTAGACTTGAGTTGGAATAGTAATTATTATGTAATTAGTGTCCAGCACCTACTTCAATTTAATGTAGACTGGAGTTGGAATAGTAATTATTATTTAATTAGTGTCCAGCACCTACTTCAATTTTATGTACATTGGAGTTGAAATAGTAATTATTATTTAATCAGTGTCCAGCATCTACTTCAATTTTATGTACACTGGAGTTGGAATACTAATTATTATTTAATTAGTGTTCAACATCTACTTCAATTTTATGTAGACTGGAGTTGGAATAGTAATTATTGTTTAATTAGTGTCCAGCATCTACTTCAATTTTATGTAGACTGGAGTTGGAATAGTAATTATTATTTAATTAGTGTCCAGCACCTACTTCAATTTAATGTAGACTGGAGTTGGAATAGTAATTATTATTTATTAGTGTCCAGCATCTACTTCAATTTTATGTAGACTGAAGTTGGAATAGTAATTATTATTTAATTAGTGTCCAGCACCTACTTCAATTTAATGTAGACTGGAGTTGGAATAGTAATTATTATTTATTAGTGTCCAGCATCTACTTCAATTTAATGTAGACTGGAGTTGGAATAGTAATTATTATTTAATTAGTGTCCAGCACATACTTCAATTTAATGTAGACTTGAGTTGGAATAGTAATTATTATGTAATTAGTGTCCAGCACCTACTTCAATTTAATGTAGACTGGAGTTGGAATAGTAATTATTATTTAATTAGTGTCCAGCACCTACTTCAATTTTATGTACATTGGAGTTGAAATAGTAATTATTATTTAATCAGTGTCCAGCATCTACTTCAATTTTATGTACACTGGAGTTGGAATACTAATTATTATTTAATTAGTGTTCAACATCTACTTCAATTTTATGTAGACTGGAGTTGGAATAGTAATTATTATTTAATTAGTGTCCAGCATCTACTTCAATTTTATGTAGACTGGAGTTGGAATAGTAATTATTAATTAATTAGTGTACAGCACATACTTCAATTTAA
This sequence comes from Lissotriton vulgaris, assembly GCF_964263255.1. Lineage (NCBI taxonomy): Eukaryota > Metazoa > Chordata > Amphibia > Caudata > Salamandridae > Lissotriton > Lissotriton vulgaris. The sequence continues at coordinate 74,312 of NW_028243096.1, forward strand.
TGTAGACTTGAGTTGGAAAAGTAATTATTATTTAATTAGTGTCCATCACCTACTTCAATTTTATGTAGACTGGAGTTGGAATAGTAATTATTATTTAATTAGTGTCCATCACCTACTTCAATTTTATGTACATTGGAGTTGGAATAGTAATTATTATTTAATCAGTGTCCAGCATCTACTTCAATTTTATGTACACTGGAGTTGGAATGGTAATTATTATTTAATTAGTGTCCAGCATCTACATCAATTTTATGTAGACTGGAGTTGGAATAGTAATTATTATTTAATTAGTGTCCATCACCTACTTCAATTTTATGTACATTGGAGTTGGAATAGTAATTATTATTTAATCAGTGTCCAGCATCTACTTCAATTTTATGTACACTGGAGTTGGAATAGTAATTATTATTTATTAGTGTCCAGCACCTACTTCAATTTTATGTAGACTGGAGTTGGAATAGTAATTATTATTTAATTAGTGTCCATCACCTACTTCAATTTTATGTAGACTGGAGTTGGAATAGTAATTATTAATTAATTAGTGTCCATCACCTACTTCAATTTAATGTAGACTTGAGTTGGAATAGTAATTATTATTTAATTAGTGTCCAGCATCTACTTCAATTTTATGTAGATTGGAGTTGGAATAGTAATTATTATTTAATTAGTGTCCATCACCTACTTCAATTTTATGTAGACTGGAGTTGGAATAGTAATTATTAATTAATTAGTGTACAGCACATACTTCAATTTAATGTAGACTTGAGTTGGAATAGTAATTATTATTTAATTAGTGTCCAGCATCTACTTCAATTTTATGTAGACTGGAGTTGGAATAGTAATTATTATTTAATTAGTGTCCATCACCTACTTCAATTTTATGTAGACTGGAGTTGGAATAGTAATTATTATTTAATTAGTGTCCAGCATCTACTTCAATTTTATGTAGACAGGAGTTGGAATAGTAATTATTATTTAATTAGTGTCCAGCACCTACTTCAATTTAATGTAGACTGGAGTTGGAATAGTAATTATTATTTATTAGTGTCCAGCATCTACTTCAATTTAATGTAGACTGGAGTTGGAATAGTAATTATTAATTAATTAGTGTACAGCACATACTTCAATTTAATGTAGACTTGAGTTGGAATAGTAATTATTATTTAATTAGTGTCCATCACCTACTTCAATTTTATGTAGACTGGAGTTGGAATAGTAATTATTATTTAATTAGTGTCCATCACCTACTTCAATTTTATGTACATTGGAGTTGGAATAGTAATTATTATTTAATCAGTGTCCAGCATCTACTTCAATTTTATGTACACTGGAGTTGGAATGGTAATTATTATTTAATTAGTGTCCAGCATCTACATCAATTCTATGTAGACTGGAGTTGGAATAGTAATTATTATTTAATTAGTGTCCATCACCTACTTCAATTTTATGTACATTGGAGTTGGAATAGTAATTATTATTTAATCAGTGTCCAGCATCTACTTCAATTTTATGTACACTGGAGTTGGAATAGTAATTATTATTTAATTAGTGTCCAGCATCTACTTCAATTTTATGTAGACTGGAGTTGGAATAGTAATTATTAATTAATTAGTGTACAGCACATACTTCACTTTAATGTAGACTTGAGTTGGAATAGTAATTATTATTTAATTAGTGTCCAGCATCTACTTCAATTTTATGTAGACTGGAGTTGGAATAGTAATTATTATTTAATAAGTGTCCATCACCTACTTCAATTTCATGTAGACTGGAATTGGAATAGTAATTATTATTTAATTAGTGTCCAGCATCTACTTCAATTTTATGTAGACTGGAGTTGGAATAGTAATTATTATTTAATTAGTGTCCAGCACATACTTCAATTTAATGTAGACTTGCGTTGGAATAGTAATTAATATTTAATTAGTGTCCAGCACCTACTTCAATTTAATGTAGCCTGGAGTTGGAATAGTAATTATTATTTAATTAGTGTCCAGCATCTACTTCAATTTTATGTAGACTGGAGTTGGAATAGTAATTATTATTTAATTAGTGTCCAGCATCTACTTCAATTTTATGTAGACTGGAGTTGGAATAGTAATTATTATTTAATTAGTGTCCAGCACCTACTTCAATTTAATGTAGACTGGAGTTGGAATAGTAATTATTATTTAATTAGTTTCCAGCACCTACTTCAATTTTATGTAGACTGGAGTTGAAATAGTAATTAATATTTAATTAGTGTCCAGCACCTACTTCAATTTTATGTAGACAGGAGTTGGAATAGTAATTATTATTTAATTAGTGTCCAGCATTTACTTCAATTTTATGTACACTGGAGTTGGAATAGTAATTATTATTTATTAGTGTCCAGCACCTACTTCAATTTTATGTAGACAGGAGTTGGAATAGTAATTATTATTTAATTAGTGTCCATCACCTACTTCAATTTTATGTAGACTGGAGTTGGAATAGTAATTATTATTTAATTAGTGTCCATCACCTACTTCAATTTTATGTACATTGGAGTTGGAATAGTAATTATTATTTAATCAGTGTCCAGCATCTACTTCAATTTTATGTACACTGGAGTTGGAATAGTAATTATTATTTAATTAGTGTCCAGCATCTACTTCAATTTTATGTACACTGGAGTTGGAATAGTAATTATTATTTAATTAGTGTCCATCACCTACTTCAATTTTATGTACATTGGAGTTGGAATAGTAATTATTATTTAATCAGTGTCCAGCATCTACTTCAATTTTATGTACACCGGAGTTGGAATAGTAATTATTATTTAATTAGTGTCCAGCATCTACTTCAATTTTATGTAGACTGGAGTTGGAATAGTAATTATTATTTAATTAGTGTCCAGCATCTACTTCAATTTTATGTAGACTGGAGTTGGAATAGTAATTATTAATTAATTAGTGTCCAGCACCTACTTCAATTTTATGTAGACAGGAGTTGGAATAGTAATTATTATTTAATTAGTGTCCAGCATCTACTTCAATTTTATGTACACTGGAGTTGGAATAGTAATTATTATTTATTAGTGTCCAGCACCTACTTCAATTTTATGTAGACAGGAGTTGGAATAGTAATTATTATTTAATTAGTGTCCAGCACCTACTTCAATTTTATGTCGACAGGAGTTGGAATAGTAATTATTATTTTATTAGTGTCCTGAACCTACTTCAATTTTATGTAGACAGGAGTTGGAATTGTAAATATTATTTAATTAGTGTCCAGCACCTACTTCAATTTTATGTAGACAGGGGTTGGAATAGTAATTATTATTTTATTAGTGTCCTGCACCTACTTCAATTTTATGTACATTGGAGTTGGAATAGTAATTATTATTTAATCAGTGTCCAGCATCTACTTCAATTTTATGTACACTGGAGTTGGAATAGTAATTATTATTTAATTAGTGTCCAGCATCTACTTCAATTATATGTAGACTGCAGTTGGAATAGTAATTATTATTTAATTAGTGTCCAGCATCTACTTCAATTTTATGTATACTGGAGTTGGAATAGTAATTATTAATTAATTAGTGTACAGCACATACTTCAATTTAATGTAGACTTGAGTTGGAATAGTAATTATTATTTAATTAGTGTCCAGCATCTACTTCAATTTTATGTAGACTGGAGTTGGAATAGTAATTATTATTTAATTAGTGTCCATCACCTACTTCAATTTTATGTAGACTGGAGTTGGAATAGTAATTATTATTTAATTAGTGTCCAGCATCTACTTCAATTTTATGTAGACAGGAGTTGGAATAGTAATTATTATTTAATTAGTGTCCAGCATCTACTTCAATTTTATGTAGACTGGAGTTGGAATAGTAATTATTAATTAATTAGTGTACAGCACATACTTCAATTTAATGTAGACTTGAGTTGGAATAGTAATTATTATTTAATTAGTGTCCAGCATCTACTTCAATTTTATGTAGACTGGAGTTGGAATAGTAATTATTATTTAATTAGTGTCCATCCCCTACTTCAATTTTATGTAGACTGGAGTTGGAGTAGTAATTATTATTTAATTAGTGTCCAGCATCTACTTCAATTTTATGTAGACTTGAGTTGGAATAGTAATTAATATTTAATTAGTGTCCAGCACCCACTTCAATTTATTGTAGCCTGGAGTTGGAATAGTAATTATTATTTAGTTAGTGTCCAGCATCTACTTCAATTTTATGTAGACTGGAGTTGGAATAGTAATTATTATTTAATTAGTGTCCAGCATCTACTTCAATTTTATGTAGACTGGAGTTGGAATAGTAATTATTATTTAATTAGTGTCCAGCACCTACTTCAATTTAATGTAGACTGGAGTTGGAATAGTAATTATTATTTAATTAGTGTCCAGCATCTACTTCAATTTTATGTAGACTTGAGTTGGAATAGTAATTAATATTTAATTAGTGTCCAGCACCCACTTCAATTTATTGTAGCCTGGAGTTGGAATAGTAATTATTATTTAGTTAGTGTCCAGCATCTACTTCAATTTTATGTAGACTGGAGTTGGAATAGTAATTATTATTTAATTAGTGTCCAGCATCTACTTCAATTTTATGTAGACTGGAGTTGGAATAGTAATTATTATTTAATTAGTGTCCAGCACCTACTTCAATTTAATGTAGACTGGAGTTGGAATAGTAATTATTATTTATTAGTGTCCAGCATCTACTTCAATTTTATGTAGACTGGAGTTGGAATAGTAATTATTAATTAATTAGTGTCCAGCACCTACTTCAATTTTATGTAGACAGGAGTTGGAATAGTAATTATTATTTAATTAGTGTCCAGCATCTACTTCAATTTTATGTACACTGGAGTTGGAATAGTAATTATTATTTATTAGTGTCCAGCACCTACTTCAATTTTATGTAGACAGGAGTTGGAATAGTAATTATTATTTAATTAGTGTCCAGCACCTACTTCAATTTTATGTCGACAGGAGTTGGAATAGTAATTATTATTTTATTAGTGTCCTGAACCTACTTCAATTTTATGTAGACAGGAGTTGGAATTGTAAATATTATTTAATTAGTGTCCAGCACCTACTTCAATTTTATGTAGACAGGGGTTGGAATAGTAATTATTATTTTATTAGTGTCCTGCACCTACTTCAATTTAATGTAGACTGGAGTTGGAATAGTAATTATTATTTAATTAGTGTCCATCACCTACTTCAATTTTATGTACATTGGAGTTGGAATAGTAATTATTATTTAATCAGTGTCCAGCATCTACTTCAATTTTATGTACACTGGAGTTGGAATAGTAATTATTATTTAATTAGTGTCCAGCATCTACTTCAATTATATGTAGACTGCAGTTGGAATAGTAATTATTATTTAATTAGTGTCCAGCATCTACTTCAATTTTATGTATACTGGAGTTGGAATAGTAATTATTAATTAATTAGTGTACAGCACATACTTCAATTTAATGTAGACTTGAGTTGGAATAGTAATTATTATTTAATTAGTGTCCAGCATCTACTTCAATTTTATGTAGACTGGAGTTGGAATAGTAATTATTATTTAATTAGTGTCCATCACCTACTTCAATTTTATGTAGACTGGAGTTGGAATAGTAATTATTATTTAATTAGTGTCCAGCATCTACTTCAATTTTATGTAGACAGGAGTTGGAATAGTAATTATTATTTAATGAGTGTCCAGCATCTACTTCAATTTTATGTAGACTGGAGTTGGAATAGTAATTATTAATTAATTAGTGTACAGCACATACTTCAATTTAATGTAGACTTGAGTTGGAATAGTAATTATTATTTAATTAGTGTCCAGCATCTACTTCAATTTTATGTAGACTGGAGTTGGAATAGTAATTATTATTTAATTAGTGTCCATCACCTACTTCAATTTTATGTAGAATGGAGTTGGAATAGTAATTATTATTTAATTAGTGTCCAGCATCTACTTCAATTTTATGTAGACTTGAGTTGGAATAGTAATTAATATTTAATTAGTGTCCAGCACCCACTTCAATTTATTGTAGCCTGGAGTTGGAATAGTAATTATTATTTAATTAGTGTCCAGCATCTACTTCAATTTTATGTAAACAGGAGTTGGAATAGTAATTATTATTTAATTAGTGTCCAGCATCTACTTCAATTTTATGTAGACTGGAGTTGGAATAGTAATTATTAATTAATTAGTGTAGAGCACATACTTCAATTTAATGTAGACTTGAGTTGGAATAGTAATTATTATTTAATTAGTGTCCAGCATCTACTTCAATTTTATGTAGACTGGAGTTGGAATAGTAATTATTATTTAATTAGTGTCCATCACCTACTTCAATTTTATGTAGACTGGAGTTGGAATAGTAATTATTATTTAATTAGTGTCCAGCATCTACTTCAATTTTATGTAGACTTGAGTTGGAATAGTAATTAATATTTAATTAGTGTCCAGCACCCACTTCAATTTAATGTAGCCTGGAGTTGGAATAGTAATTATTATTTAGTTAGTGTCCAGCATCTACTTCAATTTTATGTAGACTGGAGTTGGAATCGTAATTATTATTTAATTAGTGTCCAGCATCTACTTCAATTTTATGTAGACTGGAGTTGGAATAGTAATTATTATTTAATTAGTGTCCAGCACCTACTTCAATTTAATGTAGACTGGAGTTGGAATAGTAATTATTATTTATTAGTGTCCAGCATCTACTTCAATTTGATGTAGACTGAAGTTGGAATAGTAATTATTATTTAATTAGTGTCCAGCACCTACTTCAATTTAATGTAGACTGGAGTTGGAATAGTAATTATTATTTATTAGTGTCCAGCATCTACTTCAATTTAATGTAGACTGGAGTTGGAATAGTAATTATTATTTAATTAGTGTCCAGCACATACTTCAATTTAATGTAGACTTGAGTTGGAATAGTAATTATTATTTAATTAGTGTCCAGCACCTACTTCAATTTAATGTAGACTGGAGTTGGAATAGTAATTATTATTTAATTAGTGTCCAGCACCTACTTCAATTTTATGTACATTGGAGTTGGAATAGTAATTATTATTTAATCAGTGTCCAGCATCTACTTCAATTTTATGTACACTGGAGTTGGAATAGTAATTATTATTTAATTAGTGTTCAGCATCTATTTCAATTTTATGTAGACTGGAGTTGGAATAGTAATTATTATTTAATTAGTGTCCAGCATCTACTTCAATTTTATGTAGACTGGAGTTGGAATAGTAATTATTAATTAATTAGTGTACAGCACATACTTCAATTTAATGTAGACTTGAGTTGGAATAGTAATTATTATTTAATTAGTGTCCAGCATCTACTTCAATTTTATGTAGACTGGAGTTGGAATAGTAATTATTATTTAATTAGTGTCCATCACCTACTTCAATTTTATGTAGACTGGAGTTGGAATAGTAATTATTATTTAATTAGTGTCCAGCATCTACTTCAATTTTATGTAGACTTGAGTTGGAATAGTAATTAATATTTAATTAGTGTCCAGCACCCACTTCAATTTATTGTAGCCTGGAGTTGGAATAGTAATTATTATTTAGTTAGTGTCCAGCATCTACTTCAATTTTATGTAGACTGGAGTTGGAATAGTAATTATTATTTAATTAGTGTCCAGCATCTACTTCAATTTTATGTAGACTGGAGTTGGAATAGTAATTATTATTTAATTAGTGTCCAGCACCTACTTCAATTTAATGTAGACTGGAGTTGGAATAGTAATTATTATTTATTAGTGTCCAGCATCTACTTCAATTTTATGTAGACTGAAGTTGGAATAGTAATTATTATTTAATTAGTGTCCAGCACCTACTTCAATTTAATGTAGACTGGAGTTGGAATAGTAATTATTATTTATTAGTGTCCAGCATCTACTTCAATTTAATGTAGACTGGAGTTGGAATAGTAATTATTATTTAATTAGTGTCCAGCACATACTTCAATTTAATGTAGACTTGAGTTGGAATAGTAATTATTATGTAATTAGTGTCCAGCACCTACTTCAATTTAATGTAGACTGGAGTTGGAATAGTAATTATTATTTAATTAGTGTCCAGCACCTACTTCAATTTTATGTACATTGGAGTTGAAATAGTAATTATTATTTAATCAGTGTCCAGCATCTACTTCAATTTTATGTACACTGGAGTTGGAATACTAATTATTATTTAATTAGTGTTCAACATCTACTTCAATTTTATGTAGACTGGAGTTGGAATAGTAATTATTATTTAATTAGTGTCCAGCATCTACTTCAATTTTATGTAGACTGGAGTTGGAATAGTAATTATTATTTAATTAGTGTCCAGCACCTACTTCAATTTAATGTAGACTGGAGTTGGAATAGTAATTATTATTTATTAGTGTCCAGCATCTACTTCAATTTTATGTAGACTGAAGTTGGAATAGTAATTATTATTTAATTAGTGTCCAGCACCTACTTCAATTTAATGTAGACTGGAGTTGGAATAGTAATTATTATTTATTAGTGTCCAGCATCTACTTCAATTTAATGTAGACTGGAGTTGGAATAGTAATTATTATTTAATTAGTGTCCAGCACATACTTCAATTTAATGTAGACTTGAGTTGGAATAGTAATTATTATGTAATTAGTGTCCAGCACCTACTTCAATTTAATGTAGACTGGAGTTGGAATAGTAATTATTATTTAATTAGTGTCCAGCTCCTACTTCAATTTTATGTACATTGGAGTTGAAATAGTAATTATTATTTAATCAGTGTCCAGCATCTACTTCAATTTTATGTACACTGGAGTTGGAATACTAATTATTATTTAATTAGTGTTCAACATCTACTTCAATTTTATGTAGACTGGAGTTGGAATAGTAATTATTATTTAATTAGTGTCCAGCATCTACTTCAATTTTATGTAGACTGGAGTTGGAATAGTAATTATTAATTAATTAGTGTACAGCACATACTTCAATTTAATGTAGACTTGAGTTGGAAAAGTAATTATTATTTAATTAGTGTCCATCACCTACTTCAATTTTATGTAGACTGGAGTTGGAATAGTAATTATTATTTAATTAGTGTCCATCACCTACTTCAATGTTATGTACATTGGAGTTGGAATAGTAATTATTATTTAATCAGTGTCCAGCATCTACTTCAATTTTATGTACACTGGAGTTGGAATGGTAATTATTATTTAATTAGTGTCCAGCATCTACATCAATTTTATGTAGACTGGAGTTGGAATAGTAATTATTATTTAATTAGTGTCCATCACCTACTTCAATTTTATGTACATTGGAGTTGGAATAGTAATTATTATTTAATCAGTGTCCAGCATCTACTTCAATTTTATGTACACTGGAGTTGGAATAGTAATTATTATTTATTAGTGTCCAGCACCTACTTCAATTTTATGTAGACTGGAGTTGGAATAGTAATTATTATTTAATTAGTGTCCATCACCTACTTCAATTTTATGTAGACTGGAGTTGGAATAGTAATTATTATTTAATTAGTGTCCATCACCTACTTCAATTTTATGTACATTGGAGTTGGAATAGTAATTATTATTTAATCAGTGTCCAGCATCTACTTCAATTTTATGTACACTGGAGTTGGAATAGTAATTATTATTTAATTAGTGTCCAGCATCTACTTCAATTTTATGTACACTGGAGTTGGAATAGTAATTATTATTTAATTAGTGTCCAGCACCTACTTCAATTTTATGTCGACAGGAGTTGGAATAGTAATTATTATTTTATTAGTGTCCTGAACCTACTTCAATTTTATGTAGACAGGAGTTGGAATAGTAATTATTATTTTATTAGTGTCCTGCACCTACTTCAATTTAATGTAGACTGGAGTTGGAATAGTAATTATTATTTAATTAGTGTCCATCACCTACTTCAATTTTATGTACATTGGAGTTGGAATAGTAATTATTATTTAATCAGTGTCCAGCATCTACTTCAATTTTATGTACACTGGAGTTGGAATAGTAATTATTATTTAATTAGTGTCCAGCATCTACTTCAATTATATGTAGACTGCAGTTGGAATAGTAATTATTATTTAATTAGTGTCCAGCATCTACTTCAATTTTATGTATACTGGAGTTGGAATAGTAATTATTAATTAATTAGTGTACAGCACATACTTCAATTTAATGTAGACTTGAGTTGGAATAGTAATTATTATTTAATTAGTGTCCAGCATCTACTTCAATTTTATGTAGACTGGAGTTGGAATAGTAATTATTATTTAATTAGTGTCCATCACCTACTTCAATTTTATGTAGACTGGAGTTGGAATAGTAATTATTATTTAATTAGTGTCCAGCATCTACTTCAATTTTATGTAGACAGGAGTTGGAATAGTAATTATTATTTAATTAGTGTCCAGCATCTACTTCAATTTTATGTAGACTGGAGTTGGAATAGTAATTATTAATTAATTAGTGTACAGCACATACTTCAATTTAATGTAGACTTGAGTTGGAATAGTAATTATTATTTAATTAGTGTCCAGCATCTACTTCAATTTTATGTAGACTGGAGTTGGAATAGTAATTATTATTTAATTAGTGTCCATCACCTACTTCAATTTTATGTAGACTGGAGTTGGAATAGTAATTATTATTTAATTAGTGTCCAGCATCTACTTCAATTTTATGTAGACTTGAGTTGGAATAGTAATTAATATTTAATTAGTGTCCAGCACCCACTTCAATTTATTGTAGCCTGGAGATGGAATAGTAATTATTATTTAGTTAGTGTCCAGCATCTACTTCAATTTTATGTAGACTGGAGTTGGAATAGTAATTATTATTTAATTAGTGTCCAGCATCTACTTCAATTTTATGTAGACTGGAGTTGGAATAGTAATTATTATTTAATTAGTGTCCAGCACCTACTTCAATTTAATGTAGACTGGAGTTGGAATAGTAATTATTATTTATTAGTGTCCAGCATCTACTTCAATTTTATGTAGACTGAAGTTGGAATAGTAATTATTATTTAATTAGTGTCCAGCACCTACTTCAATTTAATGTAGACTGGAGTTGGAATAGTAATTATTATTTATTAGTGTCCAGCATCTACTTCAATTTAATGTAGACTGGAGTTGGAATAGTAATTATTATTTAATTAGTGTCCAGCACATACTTCAATTTAATGTAGACTTGAGTTGGAATAGTAATTATTATTTAATTAGTGTCCAGCACCTACTTCAATTTAATGTAGACTGGAGTTGGAATAGTAATTATTATTTAATCAGTGTCCAGCATCTACTTCAATTTTATGTACACTGGAGTTGGAATACTAATTATTATTTAATTAGTGTTCAGCATCTACTTCAATTTTATGTAGACTGGAGTTGGAATAGTAATTATTATTTAATTAGTGTCCAGCATCTACTTCAATTTTATGTAGACTGGAGTTGGAATAGTAATTATTAATTAATTAGTGTACAGCATCTACTTCAATTTAATGTAGACTTGAGTTGGAATAGTAATTATTATTTAATTAGTGTCCATCACCTACTTCAATTTTATGTAGACTGGAGTTGGAATAGTAATTATTATTTAATTAGTGTCCATCACCTACTTCAATTTTATGTACATTGGAGTTGGAATAGTAATTATTATTTAATCAGTGTCCAGCATCTACTTCAATTTTAGGTACACTGGAGTTGGAATGGTAATTATTATTTAATTAGTGTCCAGCATCTACATCAATTTTATGTAGACTGGAGTTGGAATAGTAATTATTATTTAATTAGTGTCCATCACCTACTTCAATTTTATGTACATTGGAGTTGGAATAGTAATTATTATTTAATCAGTGTCCAGCATCTACTTCAATTTTATGTACACTGGAGTTGGAATAGTAATTATTATTTAATTAGTGTCCAGCATCTACTTCAATTTTATGTAGACAGGAGTTGGAATAGTAATTATTATTTAATTAGTGTCCAGCATCTACTTCAATTTTATGTAGACTGGAGTTGGAATAGTAATTATTAATTAATCAGTGTCCAGCATCTACTTCAATTTTATGTACACTGGAGTTGAAATAGTAATTATTATTTAATTAGTGTCCAGCATCTACTTCAATTTTATGTAAACAGGAGTTGGAATAGTAATTATTATTTAATTAGTGTCCAGCATCTACTTCAATTTTATGTAGACTGGAGTTGGAATAGTAATTATTAATTAATTAGTGTACAGCACATACTTCAATTTAATGTAGACTTGAGTTGGAATAGTAATTATTATTTAATTAGTGTCCAGCATCTACTTCAATTTTATGTAGACTGGAGTTGGAATAGTATTTATTATTTAATTAGTGTCCATCACCCACTTCAATTTTATGTAGACTGGAGTTGGAATAGTAATTATTATTTAATTAGTGTCCAGCATCTACTTCAATTTTATGTAGACTTGAGTTGGAATAGTAATTAATATTTAATTAGTGTCCAGCACCCACTTCAATTTAATGTAGCCTGGAGTTGGAATAGTAATTATTATTTAGTTAGTGTCCAGCATCTACTTCAATTTTATGTAGACTGGAGTTGGAATCGTAATTATTATTTAATTAGTGTCCAGCATCTACTTCAATTTTATGTAGACTGGAGTTGGAATAGTAATTATTATTTAATTAGTGTCCAGCACCTACTTCAATTTGATGTAGACTGGAGTTGGAATAGTAATTATTATTTATTAGTGTCCAGCATCTACTTCAATTTGATGTAGACTGAAGTTGGAATAGTAATTATTATTTAATTAGTGTCCAGCACCTACTTCAATTTAATGTAGACTGGAGTTGGAATAGTAATTATTATTTATTAGTGTCCAGCATCTACTTCAATTTAATGTAGACTGGAGTTGGAATAGTAATTATTATTTAATTAGTGTCCAGCACATACTTCAATTTAATGTAGACTTGAGTTGGAATAGTAATTATTATTTAATTAGTGTCCAGCACCTACTTCAATTTAATGTAGACTGGAGTTGGAATAGTAATTATTATTTAATTAGTGTATAGCACCTACTTCAATTTTATGTACATTGGAGTTGGAATAGTAATTATTATTTAATCAGTGTCCAGCTTCTACTTCAATGTTATGTACACTGGAGTTGGAATAGTAATTATTATTTAATTAGTGTTCAGCATCTATTTCAATTTTATGTAGACTGGAGTTGGAATAGTAATTATTAATTAATTAGTGTACAGCACATACTTCAATTTAATGTAGACTTGAGTTGGAATAGTAATTATTATTTAATTAGTGTCCAGCATCTACTTCAATTTTATGTAGACTGGAGTTGGAATAGTAATTATTATTTAATTAGTGTCCAGCACCTACTTCAATTTAATGTAGACTGGAGTTGGAATAGTAATTATTATTTATTAGTGTCCAGCATCTACTTCAATTTAATGTAGACTGGAGTTGGAATAGTAATTATTATTTAATTAGTGTCCAGCACATACTTCAATTTAATGTAGACTTGAGTTGGAATAGTAATTATTATTTAATTAGTGTCCAGCACCTACTTCAATTTAATGTAGACTGGAGTTGGAATAGTAATTATTATTTAATCAGTGTCCAGCATCTACTTCAATTTTATGTACACTGGAGTTGGAATACTAATTATTATTTAATTAGTGTTCAGCATCTACTTCAATTTTATGTAGACTGGAGTTGGAATAGTAATTATTATTTAATTAGTGTCCATCACCTACTTCAATTTTATGTAGACTGGAGTTGGAATAGTAATTATTATTTAATTAGTGTCCATCATCTACTTCAATTTTATGTAGACAGGAGTTGGAATAGTAATTATTATTTAATTAGTGTCCAGCATCTACTTCAATTTTATGTAGACTGGAGTTGGAATAGTAATTATTAATTAATTAGTGTACAGCACATACTTCAATTTAATGTAGACTTGAGTTGGAATAGTAATTAATATTTAATTAGTGTCCAGCACCCACTTCAATTTATTGTAGCCTGGAGATGGAATAGTAATTATTATTTAGTTAGTGTCCAGCATCTACTTCAATTTTATGTAGACTGGAGTTGGAATAGTAATTATTATTTAATTAGTGTCCATTATCTACTTTAATTTTATGTAGACTGGAGTTGGAATAGTAATTATTATTTAATTAGTGTCCAGCACCTACTTCAATTTAATGTAGACTGGAGTTGGAATAGTAATTATTATTTAATTAGTGTCCAGCATCTACTTCAATTTTATGTAGACTGGAGTTGGAATAGTAATTATTATTTAATTAGTGTCCAGCACCTACTTCGAATTAATGTAGACTGGAGTTGGAATAGTAATTATTATTTATTAGTGTCCAGCATCTACTTCAATTTTATGTAGACTGAAGTTGGAATAGTAATTATTATTTAATTAGTGTCCAGCACCTACTTCAATTTAATGTAGACTGGAGTTGGAATAGTAATTATTATTTATTAGTGTCCAGCATCTACTTCAATTTAATGTAGACTGGAGTTGGAATAGTAATTATTATTTAATTAGTGTCCAGCACATACTTCAATTTAATGTAGACTTGAGTTGGAATAGTAATTATTATTTAATTAGTGTCCAGCACCTACTTCAATTTAATGTAGACTGGAGTTGGAATAGTAATTATTATTTAATCAGTGTCCAGCATCTACTTCAATTTTATGTGCACTGGAGTTGGAATACTAATTATTATTTAATTAGTGTTCAGCATCTACTTCAATTTTATGTAGACTGGAGTTGGAATAGTAATTATTATTTAATTAGTGTCCAGCATCTACTTCAATTTTATGTAGACTGGAGTTGGAATAGTAATTATTAATTAATTAGTGTACAGCATCTACTTCAATTTAATGTAGACTTGAGTTGGAATAGTAATTATTATTTAATTAGTGTCCATCACCTACTTCAATTTTATGTAGACTGGAGTTGGAATAGTAATTATTATTTAATTAGTGTCCATCACCTACTTCAATTTTATGTACATTGGAGTTGGAATAGTAATTATTATTTAATCAGTGTCCAGCATCTACTTCAATTTTATGTACACTGGAGTTGGAATGGTAATTATTATTTAATTAGTGTCCAGCATCTACATCAATTTTATGTAGACTGGAGTTGGAATAGTAATTATTATTTAATTAGTGTCCATCACCTACTTCAATTTTATGTACATTGGAGTTGGAATAGTAATTATTATTTAATCAGTGTCCAGCATCTACTTCAATTTTATGTACACTGGAGTTGGAATAGTAATTATTATTTAATTAGTGTCCAGCATCTACTTCAATTTTATGTAGACAGGAGTTGGAATAGTAATTATTATTTAATTAGTGTCCAGCATCTACTTCAATTTTATGTAGACTGGAGTTGGAATAGTAATTATTAATTAATCAGTGTCCAGCATCTACTTCAATTTTATGTACACTGGAGTTGGAATAGTAATTATTATTTAATTAGTGTCCAGCATCTACTTCAATTTTATGTAAACAGGAGTTGGAATAGTAATTATTATTTAATTAGTGTCCAGCATCTACTTCAATTTTATGTAGACTGGAGTTGGAATAGTAATTATTAATTAATTAGTGTACAGCACATACTTCAATTTAATGTAGACTTGAGTTGGAATAGTAATTATTATTTAATTAGTGTCCAGCATCTACTTCAATTTTATGTAGACTGGAGTTGGAATAGTATTTATTATTTAATTAGTGTCCATCACCTACTTCAATTTTATGTAGACTGGAGTTGGAATAGTAATTATTATTTAATTAGTGTCCAGCATCTACTTCAATTTTATGTAGTCTTGAGTTGGAATAGTAATTAATATTTAATTAGTGTCCAGCACCCACTTCAATTTAATGTAGCCTGGAGTTGGAATAGTAATTATTATTTAGTTAGTGTCCAGCATCTACTTCAATTTTATGTAGACTGGAGTTGGAATCGTAATTATTATTTAATTAGTGTCCAGCATCTACTTCAATTTTATGTAGACTGGAGTTGGAATAGTAATTATTATTTAATTAGTGTCCAGCACCTACTTCAATTTAATGTAGACTGGAGTTGGAATAGTAATTATTATTTATTAGTGTCCAGCATCTACTTCAATTTGATGTAGACTGAAGTTGGAATAGTAATTATTATTTAATTAGTGTCCAGCACCTACTTCAATTTAATGTAGACTGGAGTTGGAATAGTAATTATTATTTATTAGTGTCCAGCATCTACTTCAATTTAATGTAGACTGGAGTTGGAATAGTAATTATTATTTAATTAGTGTCCAGCACATACTTCAATTTAATGTAGACTTGAGTTGGAATAGTAATTATTATTTAATTAGTGTCCAGCACCTACTTCAATTTAATGTAGACTGGAGTTGGAATAGTAATTATTATTTAATTAGTGTATAGCACCTACTTCAATTTTATGTACATTGGAGTTGGAATAGTAATTATTATTTAATCAGTGTCCAGCTTCTACTTCAATGTTATGTACACTGGAGTTGGAATAGTAATTATTATTTAATTAGTGTTCAGCATCTATTTCAATTTTATGTAGACTGGAGTTGGAATAGTAATTATTATTTAATCAGTGTCCAGCATCTACTTCAATTTTATGTACACTGGAGTTGGAATACTAATTATTATTAAATTAGTGTTCAGCATCTACTTCAATTTTATGTAGACTGGAGTTGGAATAGTAATTATTATTTAATTAGTGTCCATCACCTACTTCAATTTTATGTAGACTGGAGTTGGAATAGTAATTATTATTTAATTAGTGTCCATCATCTACTTCAATTTTATGTAGACAGGAGTTGGAATAGTAATTATTATTTAATTAGTGTCCAGCATCTACTTCAATTTTATGTAGACTGGAGTTGGAATAGTAATTATTAATTAATTAGTGTACAGCACATACTTCAATTTAATGTAGACTTGAGTTGGAATAGTAATTATTATTTAATTAGTGTCCAGCATCTACTTCAATTTTATGTAGACTGGAGTTGGAATAGTAATTATTATTTAATTAGTGTCCATCACCTACTTCAATTTTATGTAGACTGGAGTTGGAATAGTAATTATTATTTAATTAGTGTCCAGCATCTACTTCAATTTTATGTAGACTTGAGTTGGAATAGTAATTAATATTTAATTAGTGTCCAGCACCCACTTCAATTTATTGTAGCCTGGAGATGGAATAGTAATTATTATTTAGTTAGTGTCCAGCATCTACTTCAATTTTATGTAGACTGGAGTTGGAATAGTAATTATTATTTAATTAGTGTCCAGCATCTACTTTAATTTTATGTAGACTGGAGTTGGAATAGTAATTATTATTTAATTAGTGTCCAGCACCTACTTCAATTTAATGTAGACTGGAGTTGGAATAGTAATTATTATTTAATTAGTGTCCAGCATCTACTTCAATTTTATGTAGACTGGAGTTGGAATAGTAATTATTATTTAATTAGTGTCCAGCACCTACTTCAATTTAATGTAGACTGGAGTTGGAATAGTAATTATTATTTATTAGTGTCCAGCATCTACTTCAATTTTATGTAGACTGAAGTTGGAATAGTAATTATTATTTAATTAGTGTCCAGCACCTACTTCAATTTAATGTAGACTGGAGTTGGAATAGTAATTATTATTTATTAGTGTCCAGCATCTACTTCAATTTAATGTAGACTGGAGTTGGAATAGTAATTATTATTTAATTAGTGTCCAGCACATACTTCAATTTAATGTAGACTTGAGTTGGAATAGTAATTATTATTTAATTAGTGTCCAGCACCTACTTCAATTTAATGTAGACTGGAGTTGGAATAGTAATTATTATTTAATCAGTGTCCAGCATCTACTTCAATTTTATGTGCACTGGAGTTGGAATACTAATTATTATTTAATTAGTGTTCAGCATCTACTTCAATTTTATGTAGACTGGAGTTGGAATAGTAATTATTATTTAATTAGTGTCCAGCATCTACTTCAATTTTATGTCGACTGGAGTTGGAATAGTAATTATTAATTAATTAGTGTACAGCATCTACTTCAATTTAATGTAGACTTGAGTTGGAATAGTAATTATTATTTAATTAGTGTCCATCACCTACTTCAATTTTATGTAGACTGGAGTTGGAATAGTAATTATTATTTAATTAGTGTCCATCACCTACTTCAATTTTATGTAGACAGGAGTTGGAATAGTAATTATTATTTAATTAGTGTCCAGCACCTACTTCAATTTAATGTAGCCTGGAGTTGGAATAGTAATTATTATTTAATTAGTGTCCAGCACCTACTTCAATTTAATGTAGACTGGAGTAGGAATAGTAATTAATATATAATTAGTGTCCAGCGCCTACTTCAATTTAATGTAGACTGGAGTAGGAACAGTAATTATTATTTAATTAGTATCCAGCACCTACTTCAATTTAATGTAGACTGGAGTTGGAATAGTAATTAATATATAATTAGTGTCCAGCACCTACTTCAATTTTATGAGGACTGGAGTTGGAATAGTAATTATAATTCAATTAGTGTCCAGCACCTACTTCAATTTAATGTAGATTGGAGTTGGAATAGTAATTATTATTTAATTAGTTTCCAGCACCTACTTCACTTTTATGTAGACTGGAGTTGAAATAGTAATTAATATTTAATTAGTGTCCAGCACCTACTTCAATTTTATGTAGACAGGAGTTGGAATAGTAATTATTATTTAATTAGTGTCCAGCATCTACTTCAATTTTATGTAGATTGGAGTTGGAATAGTAATTATTATTTAATTAGTGTCCAGCACCTACTTCAATTTTATGTAGACAGGAGTTGGATTAGTAATTATTATTTAATTAGTGTCCAGCATCTACTTCAATTTTATGTACACTGGAGTTGGAATAGTAATTATTATTTAATTAGTGTCCAGCACCTACTTCAATTTCATGTAGACAGGAGTTGGAATAGTAATTATTATTTAATTAGTGTCCAGCACCTTCTTCAATTTTATGTCGACAGGAGTTGGAATAGTAATTATTATTTTATTAGTGTCCTGCACCTACTTCAATTTTATGTAGACAGGAGTTGGAATTGTAAATATTATTTAATTAGTGTCCAGCACCTACTTCAATTTTATGTAGACTGGAGTTGGAATAGTAATTATTAATTAATTAGTGTACAGCACATACTTCAATTTAATGTAGACTTAAGTTGGAATAGTAATTATTATTTAATTAGTGTTCAGCATCTACTTCAATTTTATGTAGACTGGAGTTGGAATAGTAATTATTATTTAATTAGTGTCCATCACCTACTTCAATTTTATGTAGACTGGAGTTGGAATAGTAATTATTATTTAATTAGTGTCCAGCATCTACTTCAATTTTATGTAGACTGGAGTTGGAATAGTAATTATTATTTAATTAGTGTCCAGCACATACTTCAATTTAATGTAGACTTGAGTTGGAATAGTAATTATTATTTAATTAGTGTCCAGCACCTACTTCAATTTAATGTATCCTGGAGTTGGAATAGTAAATATTATTTAGTTAGTGTCCAGCATCTACTTCAATTTTATGTAGACTGGGGTTGGAATAGTAATTATTATTTAATTAGTGTCCAGCATCTACTTCAATTTTATGTAGACTGGAGTTGGAATAGTAATTATTTTTTAATTAGTGTCCAGCACCTACTTCAATTTAATGTAGACTGGAGTTGGAATAGTAATTATTATTTATTAGTGTCCAGCATCTACTTCAATTTAATGTAGACTGGAGTTGGAATAGTAATTATTATTAAATTAGTGTCCAGCACATACTTCAATTTAATGTAGACTTGAGTTGGAATTGTAATTATTATTTAATTAGTGTCCAGCACCTACTTCAATTTAATGTAGACTGGAGTTGGAATAGTAATTATTATTTGATTAGTGTCCAGCACCTACTTCAATTTTATGTAAATTGGAGTTGGAATAGTAATTATTAATTAATTAGTGTCCAGCACCTACTTCAATTTTATGAGGACTGGAGTTGGAATAGTAATTATAATTCAATTAGTGTCCAGCACCTACTTCAATTTAATGTAGATTGGAGTTGGAATAGTAATTATTATTTAATTAGTTTCCAGCACCTACTTCACTTTTATGTAGACTGGAGTTGAAATAGTAATTAATATTTAATTAGTGTCCAGCACCTACTTCAATTTTATGTAGACAGGAGTTGGAATAGTAATTATTATTTAATTAGTGTCCAGCATCTACTTCAATTTTATGTAGATTGGAGTTGGAATAGTAATTATTATTTAATTAGTGTCCAGCACCTACTTCAATTTTATGTAGACAGGAGTTGGATTAGTAATTATTATTTAATTAGTGTCCAGCATCTACTTCAATTTTATGTACACTGGAGTTGTAATAGTAATTATTATTTAATTAGTGTCCAGCACCTACTTCAATTTCATGTAGACAGGAGTTGGAATAGTAATTATTATTTAATTAGTGTCCAGCACCTTCTTCAATTTTATGTCGACAGGAGTTGGAATAGTAATTATTATTTTATTAGTGTCCTGCACCTACTTCAATTTTATGTAGACAGGAGTTGGAATTGTAAATATTATTTAATTAGTGTCCAGCACCTACTTCAATTTTATGTAGACTGGAGTTGGAATAGTAATTATTAATTAATTAGTGTACAGCACATACTTCAATTTAATGTAGACTTAAGTTGGAATAGTAATTATTATTTAATTAGTGTCCAGCATCTACTTCAATTTTATGTAGACTGGAGTTGGAATAGTAATTATTATTTAATTAGTGTCCATCACCTACTTCAATTTTATGTAGACTGGAGTTGGAATAGTAATTATTATTTAATTAGTGTCCAGCATCTACTTCAATTTTATGTAGACTGGAGTTGGAATTGTAATTATTATTTAATTAGTGTCCAGCACATACTTCAATTTAATGTAGACTTGAGTTGGAATAGTAATTATTATTTAATTAGTGTCCAGCACCTACTTCAATTTAATGTATCCTGGAGTTGGAATAGTAAATATTATTTAGTTAGTGTCCAGCATCTACTTCAATTTTATGTAGACTGGGGTTGGAATAGTAATTATTATTTAATTAGTGTCCAGCATCTACTTCAATTTTATGTAGACTGGAGTTGGAATAGTAATTATTATTTAATTAGTGTCCAGCACCTACTTCAATTTAATGTAGACTGGAGATGGAATAGTAATTATTATTTATTAGTGTCCAGCATCTACTTCAATTTAATGTAGACTGGAGTTGGAATAATAATTATTATTTAATTAGTGTCCAGCACCTTCTTCAATTTTATGTCGACAGGAGTTGGAATAGTAATTATTATTTTATTAGTGTCCTGCACCTACTTCAATTTTATGTAGACAGGAGTTGGAATTGTAAATATTATTTAATTAGTGTCCAGCACCTACTTCAATTTTATGTAGACTGGAGTTGGAATAGTAATTATTAATTAATTAGTGTACAGCACATACTTCAATTTAATGTAGACTTAAGTTGGAATAGTAATTATTATTTAATTAGTGTCCATCATCTACTTCAATTTTATGTAGACTGGAGTTGGAATAGTAATTATTATTTAATTAGTGTCCATCACCTACTTCAATTTTATGTAGACTGGAGTTGGAATAGTAATTATTATTTAATTAGTGTCCAGCATCTACTTCAATTTTATGTAGACTGGAGTTGGAATAGTAATTATTATTTAATTAGTGTCCAGCACATACTTCAATTTAATGTAGACTTGAGTTGGAATAGTAATTATTATTTAATTAGTGTCCAGCACCTACTTCAATTTAATGTATCCTGGAGTTGGAATAGTAAATATTATTTAGTTAGTGTCCAGCATCTACTTCAATTTTATGTAGACTGGGGTTGGAATAGTAATTATTATTTAATTAGTGTCCAGCATCTACTTCAATTTTATGTAGACTGGAGTTGGAATAGTAATTATTATTTAATTAGTGTCCAGCACCTACTTCAATTTAATGTAGACTGGAGTTGGAATAGTAATTATTATTTATTAGTGTCCAGCATCTACTTCAATTTAATGTAGACTGGAGTTGGAATAGTAATTATTATTAAATTAGTGTCCAGCACATACTTCAATTTAATGTAGACTTGAGTTGGAATAGTAATTATTATTTAATTAGTGTCCAGCACCTACTTCATTTTAATGTAGACTGGAGTTGGAATAGTAATTATTATTTGATTAGTGTCCAGAACCTACTTCAATTTTATGTAAATTGGAGTTGGAATAGTAATTATTAATTAATTAGTGTCCAGCACCTACTTCAATTTAATGTAGATTGGAGTTAGAATAGTAATTATTATTTAATTAGTGTCCATCACCTACTTCAATTTTATGTACATTGGAGTTGGAATAGTAATTATTATTTAATCAGTGTCCAGCATCTACTTCAATTTTATGTACACTGGAGTTGGAATAGTAATTATTATTTAATTAGTGTCCAGCATTTACTTCAATTTTATGTAGACTGGAGTTGGAATAGTAATTATTATTTAATTAGTATCCAGCATCTACTTCAATTTTATGTAGACTGGATTTGGAATAGTAATTATTAATTAATTAGTGTACAGCACATACTTCAATTTAATGTAGACTTGAGTTGGAATAGTAATTCATATTTAATTAGTGTCCAGCATCTACTTCAATTTTATGTAGACTGGAGTTGGAATAGTAATTATTATTTAATTAGTGTCCATCACCTACTTCAATTTGATGTAGACTGGAGTTGGAATAGTAATTATTATTTAATTAGTGTCCATCAACTACTTCAATTTTATGTACATTGGAGTTGGAATAGTAATTATTATTTAATCAGTGTCTAGCATCTACTTCAATTTTATGTACACTGGAGTTGGAATAGTAATTATTATTTAATTAGTGTCCAGCATCTACTTCAATTTTATGTAGACTGGAGTTGGAATAGTAATTATTATTTAATTAGTGTCCATCACCTACTTCAATTTTATGTAGACTGGAGTTGGAATAGTAATTAATGTTTAATTAGTGTCCATCAACTATGAATGAATGAATGAATGAATGAATGAATGAATGAATGAATGAATGAATGAATGAATGAATGAAAAATATTTGTAGAGCGCACGATGGCCAAAACGGCTTCCTGGCGCTGGGAGCTCTGAAGAACCGAACAGACAGGGCCAGGAGGTTTAGCAGGGGTAGGCCAGGGCAAACAGAAAAGTTTTCAGCGCTTTACGGAAATGAGAAAAAATAGGGATCGAACGCATAGAAAGAGGAAGGGAGTTCCAGAACCGGGGAGCAAGAACAGAAAAACGGGTCCCACCAGTGCGAGATTTGTGAAAGCGGGGAACAGTGAGGAGGGCAGAAGATGATGAACGGAGAGTGCGGGCAGGGGTGTGACGAGAAATCAAAGAATTGATGAAAGCCGGTGCAGAGTGATCAAGGGCCCGATAAACAAGGCACCCTAGTTTAAACAGAGATCTCTGCAAAATGGGCAACCAGTGAAGGGATTTGAGGACGGGAGTGATGTGATGGGTTTTGGGCAAGTGAAAGATAAGACGGGCGGCCTGATTCTGGATAGCTTGTAAGCGGCGGGTTTCATAGGCAGGGATGCCAGCGAACAAGCTATTGCCATAATCAAGGCGGGAAGTGATGAGGGCAGAAATAATGATTTTAAGGGAGTCAAGAGAAAAGAAACGAGAAATTTTCCGGATCATTCGGAGGGAAAGAAAACAGGAGGACACCACGGCACTGACCTGGCCATGCATGGACAGGTCCTGTCTGACCTTGATGCCCAAAGTTTTAACAGAGGGAACGGGGGTGGGAGGGGGGCCAAGGATGGGAGGCCAGAAAGCAGGGGACCAGGGACTGGATGAGCCGCCAATCAGGACAAGCTCAGTCTTATCTGGGTTGAGCTTGAGGTGATTGGCGCTCATCCACCCAGAGATAAAGACCATGGTGGAGTGAAAAAAGGATAGAGAGTGAGAAGAAGAGGAAAGATCAAAGACGAGCTGGAGGTCGTCAGCGTAGTTATACACAGAGACCCCCAGCTCAAGAAGGGAAGAGATAAGAGGGTGAATATAGAGATTGAAAAGAAGGGGAGAGAGAGAGGAACCTTGGGGGACCCCACAGGGCACCGGGAGGGGAGAAGCAGAGAAGCCGGAAAGGTGAACGGCTTGAGAACGCCCTGTCAGGAAGGAGGTGATCCAGGAGAAGGCAGAACCTCGTATGCCCGCTGCGCTGACACGGTCCAAAAGAATGTTATGGTCGACCGTGTCAAACGCAGCGGACAAGTCGAGGAGGATCAAAGTTTGGGGGGAGTTGACGTCGGCCTTGGCCTTAAGCTCGTCGAGGACGGCTAACACCACGGTTTCGGTTGAATGACCCGAACGAAAACCAGCTTGGTGAGAAGCCAGAAGCTGGTTCTGTTCAACATAAACAGAGAGACAGGAAGTAACGTAAGATTCAAGAATTTTAGCAAGATAAGGGAGAAGAGAGATAGGTCTGAAGTTAGAGGGAAGAGAAGAGTCGAGACCAGGCTTTTAAAGAATGGGGGAGACAATAGCAGATTTGAATGAAGAAGGGACCAAACCAGTGGAAAGAGAGGCATTAAGAAAGGAGAGAGGGGTATCAGGACTGGAAGAAAAAAGGGTTTTAAGAATACGGGCAGGGGCACAGTCAGTGGGGGAGCCAGACTTGATTTTGGTGAGCAGAGCTAGGAAAGAGTCCAAGGGGAGGGGGGGAAAAGAGGAGAAGGAGGATTTAGGCGCAAGGGGAACAGAGTGAGGAGGAGTAAAAGGAGTGACCAAGATGTTAGATTTAATTTTTACAATCTTCTCGATAAAGAAGTTGTTAAGAGAAGAGCAGAGGGCCTGGGAGGGAGTGAAGTGAGGGCAAGCACGATCAGAGGTGGCCAAGTTGTTTACCAAAGAGAAAATTTCTTTAGCTTTGTTGGCCGAGAGCGCCACTTGTTCAGAGAAGTACTTGGTCTTAGTGGCCAAAATGGCCTGCTTGTACTCCTGAAGAAGGGTTTTGTATTTGGCCTTATGGTCAGGGCAGTAGCTACGGCGCCAAAGGCGCTCTGAGCGTCTAAGCTCCAGTTTAAGAGTCTTGAGCTCCGGGCTAAACCACTGGTGAGCCTCGTGAGGGCGGATGGATTTGACTAGCTTAAGGGGGGCTACTAAATCACATGCAGAAGAGAGCCAGTTACCAACTGCAGCGGCCTGTGAGTCAAGGGGAATACCAGTGAGGTCTGGGGAAGAAGAAGCAAGGGAGTGAGAGAGGGAGGCCAAGTCAACACGATTCCAGCTACGGGAGAAAACATTCTTGGGGCGAAGGGGCTTGTGAGGGGAGCCAGTGGTGATAGAGAAAGAGATGAGGGAATGATCAGACCAGGTACATGGGAGGATACTGGGGGGGGAGACTATGTCCTGGGATGACCAGACTTGGTCCAGGATGTGTCCGAATTTGTGGGTGGGAACCAGGACGTGAGACTTAAGGTTGAGACAGAGGAGAGTGGCCGTGAAGTCCTTAGATGCTGAGTCCTCCCTGGGATCGCCAGGCCAGTAGTTAAAGTCCCCAAGCAAAAGGACAGAGGAGTTATTAACCACCAGCGTGGCGAGAAGTTCCTGCAGGGAAGCCCCGAACAGGGGCATGTTCAGGGGAGGGCGGTAGACAAGGACAACGGTGAGGGGTGCCGGCAGATTGGAAGAGCGAGCGACCAGGAAGTCCACTCCAGCGATGGGTGCTTGGGGGAGAAGCTGGAATTGAATAGTGGATCGGACAATCATGGCAACACCCCCCCCCGACCTTGTCCGCGGGGCGGTCAGCCCGAAGGACATAATAGGAATGGGGAAGGATGGCAAGAATGTCGGGGAGGGAAGCCTCCGAAAACCAAGTTTCCGTTAGGAACAGAAAATCAGGGGAGTCTGTAGTAAGAAGATTAAACAGGTCAAGTTGGTGTTTGCCTGCCGAACGAGTGTTGAGGAGATAAGCAGAAGCAGTGTGAGGGGGAGGTGAGGGTCCGATGGGGAGGGGGTCGATGTCTGGCATAGGGAGGGGAAGAATTGGGTGAGGAGACACAACACGGTCTGAGCGGGGAACATAGATGTCTAAAGCAACAAGATGCTGCATGAGGGTGTGGGGGAGAGGCACATCAATGGTGTAGGAGAGAAGTTGAGCAGGCGTGTATGACAGCAAGGAAGCAGGGGGTGTGGCCCCTGGTCCCGGCCCGTCGCGGACGGGCACAGACGGGCTTAACTTAGGCGCAACTTCGGCGCGCCTTCGTCGCGCCCGCTGCGCTTGTCCGCTGCGCGGCCGGGATAATAGTGCCATAAGTAGGAGACCGGAAGTAGCAGGGCATGGCAGGGGGCAGAGGGACAGAGGAGCTGCCCCACCAACCAGAGGGCAGCCCAAGATGTAGCACACGCCCGTCCCCGCCCTCGTGACCTGCCCGTCAGAGGGGGAGGGAACGCTCAGCGTGGGGCGCTCTGGTGGCGGCTAACAGGAAGTCCCAAGAAGATAGGGGGTGCGCGGTGTCCTCAGCGCAGCCCCTGAAGCAGGAGCAGGGTAAGTAAAAGTGTCCAAGCACTTAATTAAAAAGATCGTTGCGCCGCGCCTCGGCAGCGTTGTTGCTCCCGGCGAAGCCTTGGGAGGTCTGGTGATTCAACAGAGCTGGGCGGGACTGGCCCGGCAGGAAGAAATTGCCAGGGGGGGAGGGACAGAGGAGCTGCCCCGCCAACCAGAGAGCAGCCCCAGATGTAGCACACGCCCGTCCCCGCCCTCGTGACCTGCCCGTCAGAGGGGGAGGGAACGCTCAGCGTGGGGCGCTCTGGTGGCGGCTAACAGGAAGTCCCAAGAAGATAGGGGGTGCGCGGTGTCCTCAGCGCAGCCCCTGAAGCAGGAGCAGGGTAAGTAAAAGTGTCCAAGCACTTAATTAAAAAGATCGTTGCGCCGCGCCTCGGCAGCGTTGTTGCTCCCGGCGAAGCCTTGGGAGGTCTGGTGATTCAACAGAGCTGGGCGGGACTGGCCCGGCAGGAAGAAATTGCCAGGGGGGGAGGGACAGAGGAGCTGCCCCGCCAACCAGAGAGCAGCCCAAGATGTAGCACACGCCCGTCCCCGCCCTCGTGACCTGCCCGTCAGAGGGGGAGGGAACGCTCAGCGTGGGGCGCTCTGGTGGCGGCTAACAGGAAGTCCCAAGAAGATAGGGGGTGCGCGGTGTCCTCAGCGCAGCCCCTGAAGCAGGAGCAGGGTAAGTAAAAGTGTCCAAGCACTTAATTAAAAAGATCGTTGCGCCGCGCCTCGGCAGCGTTGTTGCTCCCGGCGAAGAATCAACTACTTCAATTTTATGTACATTGGAGTTGGAATAGTAATTATTATTTAATCTGTGTCCAGCATCTGCTTCAATTTTATGTACACTGGAGTTGGAATAGTAATTATTATTTAATTAGTGTCCAGCATCTACTTCAATTTTATGTAGACTGGAGTTGGAATAGTAATTATTATTTAATTAGTGTCCATCACCTACTTCAATTTTATGTACATTGGAGTTGGAATAGTAATTATTATTTAATCAGTGTCCAGCATCTACTTCAATTTTATGTACACTGGAGTTGGAATAGTAATTATTATTTAATTAGTGTCCAGCATCTACTTCAATTTTATGTAGACTGGAGTTGGAATAGTAATTATTATTTAATTAGTGTCCATCACCTACTTCCATTTTATGTAGACTGGAGTTGGAATAGTTATTAATGTTTAATTAGTGTCCATCAACTACTTCAATTTTATGTACATTGGAGTTGGAATAGTAATTATTATTTAATCAGTGTCCAGCATCTACTTCAATTTTATGTACACGGGAGTTGGAATAGTAATTATTATTTAATTAGTGTCCAGCATCTACTTCAATTTTATGTGGACTGGAGTTGGAATAGTAATTATTATTTAATTAGTGTCCATCACCTACTTCAATTTTATGTAGACTGGAGTTGGAATAGTAATTATTATTTAATTAGTGTCCAGCATCTACTTCAATTTTATGTAGACTGGAGTTGGAATAGTAATTATTATTTAATTAGTGTCCAGCACATACTTCAATTTAATGTAGACTTGAGTTGGAATAGTAATTATTATTTAATTAGTGTCCAGCACCTACTTCAATTTAATGTAGCCTGGAGTTGGAATAGTAATTATTATTTAGTTAGTGTCCAGCATCTACTTCAATTTTATGTAGACTGGAGTTGGAATAGTAATTATTATTTAATTAGTGTCCAGCATCTACTTCAATTTTATGTAGACTGGAGTTGGAATAGTAATTATTATTTAATTAGTGTCCAGCACCTACTTCAATTTAATGTAGACTGGAGTTGGAATAGTAATTATTATTTATTAGTGTCCAGCATCTACTTCAATTTAATGTAGACTGGAGTTGGAATAGTAATTATTATTTAATTAGTGTCCAGCACATACTTCAATTTAATGTAGACTTGAGTTGGAATAGTAATTATTATTTAATTAGTGTCCAGCACCTACTTCAATTTAATGTAGACTGGAGTTGGAATAGTAATTATTATTTGATTAGTGTCCAGCACCTACTTCAATTTTATGTAAATTGGAGTTGGAATAGTAATTATTAATTAATTAGTGTCCAGCACCTACTTCAATTTAATGTAGATTGGAGTTAGAATAGTAATTATTATTTAATTAGTGTCCATCACCTACTTCAATTTTATGTACATTGGAGTTGGAATAGTAATTATTATTTAATCAGTGTCCAGCATCTACTTCAATTTTATGTACACTGGAGTTGGAATAGTAATTATTATTTAATTAGTATCCAGCATCTACTTCAATTTTATGTAGACTGGAGTTGGAATAGTATTTATTATTTAATTAGTGTCCAGCATCTACTTCAATTTTATGTAGACTGGATTTGGAATAGTAATTATTAATTAATTAGTGTACAGCACATACTTCAATTTAATGTAGACTTGAGTTGGAATAGTAATTATTATTTAATTAGTGTCCAGCATCTACTTCAATTTTATGTAGACTGGAGTTGGAATAGTAATTATTATTTAATTAGTGTCCATCACCTACTTCAATTTTATGTAGACTGGAGTTGGAATAGTAATTAATGTTTAATTAGTGTCCATCAACTACTTCAATTTTATGTACATTGGAGTTGGAATAGTAATTATTATTTAATCAGTGTCCAGCATCTGCTTCAATTTTATGTACACTGGAGTTAGAATAGTAATTATTATTTAATTAGTGTCCAGCATCTACTTCAATTTTATGTAGACTGGAGTTGGAATAGTAATTATTATTTAATTAGTGTCCATCACCTACTTCAATTTTATGTACATTGGAGTTGGAATAGTAATTATTATTTAATCAGTGTCCAGCATCTACTTCAATTTTATGTACACTGGAGTTGGAATAGTAATTATTATTTAATTAGTGTCCGGCATCTACTTCAATTTTATGTAGACTGGAGTTGGAATAGTAATTATTATTTAATTAGTGTCCATCACCTACTTCAATTTTATGTAGACTGGAGTTGGAATAGTTATTAATGTTTAATTAGTGTCCATCAACTACTTCAATTTTATGTACATTGGAGTTGGAATAATAATTATTATGTGATCAGTGTCCAGCATCTACTTCAATTTTATGTACACTGGAGTTGGAATAGTAATTATTATTTAATTAGTGTCCAGCATCTACTTCAATTTTATGTAGACTGGAGTTGGAATAGTAATTATTATTTAATTAGTGTCCATCACCTACTTCAATTTTATGTACATTGGAGTTGGAATAGTAATTATTATTTAATCAGTGTCCAGCATCTACTTCAATTTTATGTACACTGGAGTTGGAATAGTAATTATTATTTAATTAGTGTCCAGCATCTACTTCAATTTTATGTACACTGGAGTTGGAATAGTAATTATTATTTAATTAGTATCCAGCATCGACTTCAATTTTATGTAGACTGGAGTTGGAATAGTAATTATTATTTAATTAGTGTCCAGCATCTACTTCAATTTTATGTAGACTGGATTTGGAATAGTAATTATTAATTAATTAGTGTACAGCACATACTTCAATTTAATGTAGACTTGAGTTGGAATAGTAATTATTATTTAATTAGTGTCCAGCATCTACTTCAATTTTATGTAGACTGGAGTTGGAATAGTAATTATTATTTAATTAGTGTCCATCACCTACTTCAATTTTATGTAGACTGGAGTTGGAATAGTAATTATTATTTAATTAGTGTCCATCAACTACTTCAATTTTATGTACATTGGAGTTGGAATAGTAATTATTATTTAATCAGTGTCTAGCATCTACTTCAATTTTATGTACACTGGAGTTGGAATAGTAATTATTATTTAATTAGTGTCCAGCATCTACTTCAATTTTATGTAGACTGGAGTTGGAATAGTAATTATTATTTAATTAGTGTCCATCACCTACTTCAATTTTATGTAGACTGGAGTTGGAATAGTAATTAATGTTTAATTAGTGTCCATCAACTACTTCAATTTTATGTACATTGGAGTTGGAATAGTAATTATTATTTAATCAGTGTCCAGCATCTGCTTCAATTTTATTTACACTGGACTTGGAATAGTAATTATTATTTAATTAGTGTCCAGCATCTACTTCAATTTTATGTAGACTGGAGTTGGAATAGTAATTATTATTTAATTAGTGTCCATCACCTACTTCAATTTTATGTACATTGGAGTTGGAATAGTAATTATTATTTAATCAGTGTCCAGCATCTACTTCAATTTTATGTACACTGGAGTTGGAATAGTAATTATTATTTAATTAGTGTCCAGCATCTACTTCAATTTTATGTAGACTGGAGATGGAATAGTAATTATTATTTAATTAGTGTCCATCACCTACTTCAATTTTATGTAGACTGGAGTTGGAATAGTTATTAATGTTTAATTAGTGTCCATCAACTACTTCAATTTTATGTACATTGGAGTTGGAATAGTAATTATTATTTAATCAGTGTCCAGCATCTACTTCAATTTTATGTACACTGGAGTTGGAATAGTAATTATTATTTAATTAGTGTCCAGCATCTACTTCAATTTTATGTAGACTGGAGTTGGAATAGTAATTACTATTTAATTAGTGTCCATCACCTACTTCAATTTTATGTACATTGGAGTTGGAATAGTAATTATTATTTAATCAGTGTCCAGCATCTACTTCAATTGTATGTACACTGGAGTTGGAATAGTAATTATTATTTAATTAGTGTCCAGCATCTACTTCAATTTTATGTAGACTGGAGTTGGAATAGTAATTATTATTTAATTAGTATCCAGCATCTACTTCAATTTTATGTAGACTTGAGTTGGAATAGTAATTATTATTTAATTAGTGTCCAGCACCTACTTCAATTTAATGTAGACTGGAGTTGGAATAGTAATTATTATTTAATTAGTGTCCAGCACCTACTTCAATTTAATGTAGATTGGAGTTGGAATAGTAATTATTATTTAATTAGTTTCCAGCACCTACTTCAATTTTATGTAGACTGGAGTTGAAATAGTTATTAATATTTAATTAGTGTCCAGCACCTACTTCAATTTTATGTAGACAGGAGTTGGAATAGTAATTATTATTTAATTAGTGTCCAGCATCTACTTCAATTTTATGTAGATTGGAGTTGGAATAGTAATTATTATTTAATTAGTGTCCAGCACCTACTTCAATTTTATGTAGACAGGAGTTGGAATAGTAATTATTATTTAATTAGTGTCCAGCATCTACTTCAATTTTATGTACACTGGAGTTGGAATAGTAATTATTATTTAATTAGTCTCCAGCACCTACTTCAAATTAATGTAGACTTGAGTTGGAATAGTAATTATTATTTAATTAGTGTCCAGCATCTGCTTCAATTTTATGTACACTGGAGTTGGAATAGTAATTATTATTTAATTAGTGTCCAGCATCTACTTCAATTTTATGTAGACTGGAGTTGGAATAGTAATTAATGTTTAATTAGTGTCCATCAACTACTTCAATTTTATGTACATTGGAGTTGGAATAGTAATTATTATTTAATCAGTGTCCAGCATCTGCTTCAATTTTATGTACACTGGAGTTGGAATAGTAATTATTATTTAATTAGTGTCCAGCATCTACTTCAATTTTATGTAGACTGGAGTTGGAATAGTAATTATTATTTAATTAGTGTCCATCACCTACTTCAATTTTATGTACATTGGAGTTGGAATAGTAATTATTATTTAATCAGTGTCCAGCATCTACTTCAATTTTATGTACACTGGAGTTGGAATAGTAATTATTATTTAATTAGTGTCCAGCATCTACTTCAATTTTATGTAGACTGGAGATGGAATAGTAATTATTATTTAATTAGTGTCCATCACCTACTTCAATTTTATGTAGACTGGAGTTGGAATAGTTATTAATGTTTAATTAGTGTCCATCAACTACTTCAATTTTATGTACATTGGAGTTGGAATAGTAATTATTATTTAATCAGTGTCCAGCATCTACTTCAATTTTATGTACACTGGAGTTGGAATAGTAATTATTATTTAATTAGTGTCCAGCATCTACTTCAATTTAATGTAGCCTGGAGTTAGAATAGTAATTATTATTTAGTTAGTGTCCAGCATCTACTTCAATTTTATGTAGACTGGAGTTGGAATAGTAATTATTATTTAATTAGTGTCCAGCATCTACTTCAATTTTATATAGACTGGAGTTGGAATAGTAATTATTATTTAATTAGTGTCCAGCACCTACTTCAATTTAATGTAGACTGGAGTTGGAATAGTAATTATTATTTATTAGTGTCCAGCATCTACTTCAATTTAATGTAGACTGGAGTTGGAATAGTAATTATTATTTAATTAGTGTCCAGCACCTACTTCAATTTAATGTAGATTGGAGTTGGAATAATAATTATTATTTAATTAGTTTCCAGCACCTACTTCAATTTTATGTAGACTGGAGTTGAAATAGTTATTAATATTTAATTAGTGTCCAGCACCTACTTCAATTTTATGTAGACAGGAGTTGGAATAGTAATTATTATTTAATTAGTGTCCAGCATCTACTTCAATTTTATGTAGATTGAAGTTGGAATAGTAATTATTATTTAATTAGTGTCCAGCACCTACTTCAATTTTATGTAGACAGGAGTTGGAATAGTAATTATTATTTAATTAGTGTCCAGTATCTACTTCAATTTTATGTACACTGGAGTTGGAATAGTAATTATTATTTAATTAGTCTCCAGCACCTACTTCAAATTAATGTAGACTTGAGTTGGAATAGTAATTATTATTTAATTAGTGTCCAGCATCTGCTTCAATTTTATGTACACTGGAGTTGGAATAGTAATTATTATTTAATTAGTGTCCAGCATCTACTTCAATTTTATGTAGACTGGAGTTGGAATAGTAATTAATGTTTAATTAGTGTCCATCAACTACTTCAATTTTATGTACATTGGAGTTGGAATAGTAATTATTATTTAATCAGTGTCCAGCATCTACTTCAATTTTATGTAGACTGGAGTTGGAATAGTAATTATTATTTAATTAGTGTCCATCACCTACTTCAATTTTATGTACATTGGAGTTGGAATAGTAATTATTATTTAATCAGTGTCCAGCATCTACTTCAATTTTATGTACACTGGAGTTGGAATAGTAATTATTATTTAATTAGTGTCCAGCATCTACTTCAATTTTATGTACATTGGAGTTGGAATAGTAATTATTATTTAATCAGTGTCCAGCATCTACTTCAATTTTATGTACACTGGAGTTGGAATAGTAATTATTATTTAATTAGTGTCCAGCATCTACTTCAATTTTATGTAGACTGGAGATGGAATAGTAATTATTATTTAATTAGTGTCCATCACCTACTTCAATTTTATGTAGACTGGAGTTGGAATAGTTATTAATGTTTAATTAGTGTCCATCAACTACTTCAATTTTATGTACATTGGAGTTGGAATAGTAATTATTATTTAATCAGTGTCCAGCATCTGCTTCAATTTTATGTACACTGGAGTTGGAATAGTAATTATTATTTAATTAGTGTCCAGCATCTACTTCAATTTTATGTAGACTGGAGATGGAATAGTAATTATTATTTAATTAGTGTCCATCACCTACTTCAATTTTATGTAGACTGGAGTTGGAATAGTTATTAATGTTTAATTAGTGTCCATCAACTACTTCAATTTTATGTACATTGAAGTTGGAATAGTAATTATTATTTAATCAGTGTCCAGCATCTACTTCAATTTTATGTACACTGGAGTTGGAATAGTAATTATTATTTAATTAGTGTCCAGCATCTACTTCAATTTTATGTAGACTGGAGTTGGAATAGTAATTATTATTTAATTAGTGTCCATCACCTACTTCAATTTTATGTACATTGGAGTTGGAATAGTAATTATTATTTAATCAGTGTCCAGCATCTACTTCAATTTTATGTACACTGGAGTTGGAATAGTAATTATTATTTAATTAGTGTCCAGCATCTACTTCAATTTTATGTAGACTGGAGTTGGAATAGTAATTATTATTTAATTAGTGTCCAGCATCTACTTCAATTTTATGTAGACTTGAGTTGGAATAGTAATTATTATTTAATTAGTGTCCAGCACCTACTTCAATTTAATGTAGCCTGGAGTTAGAATAGTAATTATTATTTAGTTAGTGTCCAGCATCTACTTCAATTTTATGTAGACTGGAGTTGGAATAGTAATTATTATTTAATTAGTGTCCAGCATCTACTTCAATTTTATGTAGACTGGAGTTGGAATAGTAATTATTATTTAATTAGTGTCCAGCACCTACTTCAATTTAATGTAGACTGGAGTTGGAATAGTAATTATTATTTATTAGTGTCCAGCATCTACTTCAATTTAATGTAGACTGGAGTTGGAATAGTAATTATTATTTAATTAGTGTCCAGCACCTACTTCAATTTAATGTAGATTGGAGTTGGAATAGTAATTATTATTTAATTAGTTTCCAGCACCTACTTCAATTTTATGTAGACTGGAGTTGAAATAGTTATTAATATTTAATTAGTGTCCAGCACCTACTTCAATTTTATGTAGACAGGAGTTGGAATAGTAATTATTATTTAATTAGTGTCCAGCATCTACTTCAATTTTATGTAGATTGGAGTTGGAATAGTAATTATTATTTAATTAGTGTCCAGCACCTACTTCAATTTTATGTAGACAGGAGTTGGAATAGTAATTATTATTTAATTAGTGTCTAGCATCTACTTCAATTTTATGTACACTGGAGTTGGAATAGTAATTATTATTTAATTAGTCTCCAGCACCTACTTCAAATTAATTTAGACTTGAGTTGGAATAGTAATTATTATTTAATTAGTGTCCAGCATCTGCTTCATTTTTATGTACACTGGAGTTGGAATAGTAATTATTATTTAATTAGTGTCCAGCATCTACTTCAATTTTATGTAGACTGGAGTTGGAATAGTAATTATTATTTAATTAGTGTCAGTTACCTACTTCAATTTTATGTACATTGGAGTTGGAATAGTAATTATTATTTAATCAGTG
The DNA here is from genome assembly GCF_964263255.1 of Lissotriton vulgaris. Classification (NCBI taxonomy): domain Eukaryota; kingdom Metazoa; phylum Chordata; class Amphibia; order Caudata; family Salamandridae; genus Lissotriton; species Lissotriton vulgaris. Next base: position 110,054 of record NW_028243096.1, read on the forward strand.
TCCAGCATCTACTTCAATTTTATGTACACTGGAGTTGGAATAGTAATTATTATTTAATTAGTGTCCAGCATCTACTTCAATTTTATGTAGACTGGAGATGGAATAGTAATTATTATTTAATTAGTGTCCATCACCTACTTCAATTTTATGTAGACTGGAGTTGGAATAGTTATTAATGTTTAATTAGTGTCCATCAACTACTTCAATTTTATGTACATTGGAGTTGGAATAGTAATTATTATTTAATTAGTGTCCAGCATCTACTTCAATTTTATGTAGACTGGAGTTGGAATAGTAATTATTATTTAATTAGTGTCCATCACCTACTTCAATTTTATGTACATTGGACATCCCTAGCAAGGAAAAGATCAAGGGTGGTGTCTACATCTTCTTCAAGCCCACCTCCTTCTGATGATACAGCTCTAAATTGGGAACCATCACTGCCGTCTGAGAGTGAGGCACACCATGATCTGACAAAGGTAGTTAAGCGTAAAAGGAAGGTCGTCGAAAGTCTCATAGTTATGGAGTGTGATGAGGCACAACAAGAAGTGCCGGATACTCCTGCTGATGAAGACTCTCACGACGACGACGTAGTCATCATAAAGGTCACTGCAGACCCAGCGGGCATGCAGCAAACAGACATTTTGAGCCTAGCCCGAGAAGCTGCTGAGCGTGATGATGTTGTCGACGAGGATGCAATGGGAACACCACAATCATTGGAGTTAACTAGTACACCAACACCTACCGCTTCCATATTTCTTCCTCGCCAGAAGGGACCTCCATCCACCTCAACCTCAATTAGTGGTGGTGAAAGTGCACAATGTACTAAAGTTCGGCAATACACATCCTCCACTTCATCTTACATTAGTAGCATGACGACCACCAGTATCGCCGCCTCCCCTGGCCCCCACAGACATTTCAAGTCCGCAATTTGGGACTTTTTTAGTGTTTGCCCAAAAAAGGAAAACTTCGCCATTTGTAGCATTCGTAAGGTTGCAAATAGTCGTGCTAAGTTTGGTACCGACTATGGTACCGGAGGCCAGAGAGGTCATCTTAAGAGACAGCACGCTGTCCAATGGTTTGCGCACCTAAAGGAGATCAAGGAAGCCGGAATTGCAAGTCAAGAAAAAGTTGATGTTTCATCTGATGATGACGAGGAGGAAGAAGTGTCAAACACTTCACTTACACCCACTCTGCTTACACCACTCTGCTCTGCTCTGTGCTATTGTGCTAATTTGAGCTGCATTATCGAGGCATCTGACGCTTGTTACTTATATTTGCTTGTTATTTATACTGGCGCTGCTTCGTCAGAATCTGTGGAAAGTACACTCTGCATACAGCTTGTTAATCATATTAGCGCTGCATCGTCAGAATCATTTAAAAGCATAATTTGGCATACAGTGTCTGGCTATTCATTATCTGTCCGCATCGCCTGCTTTTAGCTTGGTGTAACGCTATCAGTGGCCAGATCTCTGCTTGCTTCGGCTGTGACCCGCTTTGGCTCCATTTTTGCATCCATTTTGTTTGTTGTGTCCTCTCCCGTAGCTCCACCCCGCTACCGCCTCCCAGCTGACCCCCCCTCCCACGGATAGCACCCTCGACCCGTCCTAACTTGCGCTGTGACCATCTGGGCTTGCCCCGAGCTGGTCGCTCCCTCCTCGCTCCCTGACTCCTCGCAGCGCCTGGTATCGTAGCTCTGCTCTGCTCTGTGCTATTGTGCTAATTTGCGCTGCATTATCGAGGCAGCTGACGCTTGTTACTTATATTTGCTTGTTATTTATATTGGCGCTGTTTCGTCAGAATCAGTGGAAAGTACACTCTGCATACAGCTTGTTAATCATATTAGCGCTGCATCGTCAGAATCATTTAAAAGCATAATTTGGCATACAGTGTCTGGCTATTCATTATCTGTCCGCATCGCCTGCTTTTAGATTGGTGTAACGCTATCAGTGGCCAGATCTCTGCTTGCCTCGGCTGTGACCCGCTTTGGCTCCATTTTTCATCCATTTTGTTTGTTGTGTCCTCTCCCGTAGCTCCACCCCGCTACCGCCTCCCAGCTGACCCCGCCTCGCCCCTCCCCTCCCACTATCCACATATGACTGATGCATTCGCGCGCAGCGTTCACGCGCAGCGATCGCGCCCCATTCGCGCCGAAGGTGCGCCAAAGGTAAGCCCGTCTACGCCCGTCTGCGCCTGGACCGCGCCCAGCGCCAGACCCCCTGGCCCCCGTCCCACCCACCCCACCCGCATTACTTACGCCGCCTCCACCCTCCGAGCCCTTAACCCCGGCCGACTCTCCGACTGCGCTCAAGCCGCCCCCGGACACACCCATGGACCCTTCACTTGCAACTCCTGCAAGTTTGACGGCACCAAGACCAACTCCTCATCCACGAACACCAAACAGAGCTCCGACACTAACCACCTTAAATGCATCCTGCTCAACACCCGCTCGGTCCACAAACACGCCATCGACCTCTGGAATCTACTAGACACCATCTCTCCGGACGTCGCCTTCCTAACTGAAACATGGATGAACGCCTCCTCAGCCCCAGACATCACCATCGCCATCCCGGAAGGCTACAAGATCATCCGTAAAGACCGCAACAAGCAAACAGGAGGAGGCATCGCTATTGTTCACAAGAATTCCATCCGAATCTCAACCAGCTCAGACGTCAACCTCGCTAGCGCCGAGCACCTCCACTTCCACATCCACACCGACCCCAAGACCACACTCAGGGGCACCCTCCTCTACAGGCCACCTGCACCCCGAGCACAATTCAGTGAAGACATCACTGACTTTATCACCCCACACGCCCTCCCCTCCAAGGACTACATTCTACTGGGAGACCTCAATTATCATCTGGAAAAAAGTAACGACAGCAACACCACCGCCCTTCTGGAAAATCTCGCCAACCTCAGACTCAAACAACTTGTTAATACCCCCACTCACCTCGCAGGTCACACACTCGACCCTATCTTCACCTCCAGCAAACATATCTCCTTCAGTCACACCACAGCTCTCCATTGGACGGACCACAGCTGCGTTCACTTTATCTACAAAAAGACCACAACCCACAACCATCCTCAACCTACTCTGCGAAGAAACTGGAACAAAATTACCATCGACCAGATCTTCTCATCGCTTCTTCAAAACCCCCCCGCCCACTCATCGAACGCCAACCAAGCAGCCATTAACCTCACTCAATGGCTAACCAACAGCGCCGACAACCTAGCACCCCTGAAAAAACGTCAAATCAAACAAGGCAACAAAAACGCCCCCTGGTTCAACGATGATCTTAAGAAATCCAAGAAACTCTGTCGCTCCCTTGAGAAGGCCTGGAAAAAAGACCCAAACACCAACACCAGAGACGCCTTCAAAAATGCCACCCGCATACACCACCAACTGATCCGAGCTGCCAAGAAAGCCGCTTTCAAAGACCGACTTGACAACAAAGCCCACAACAGCAAGGAATTATTCAACATCATCAAAGAATTCACCAACCCCACTGCCAACTCCAACGACATCACTCCCTCTCAAGACCTCTGCGACTCCCTAGCTTCGTTCTTCCATGACAAAATCGCAGACATCCACAACAGCTTCGACAACCAACCCGGAGACCAACCCACCCATCCTTCTGCCACACCTTCACCCCCCTTGAACATCCTTAATGACTGGAACCCAATCTCCACGGATGATACCATCCGCCTGATGAACTCCATCCACTCAGGATCCCCCTCAGACCCATGCCCTCACCACATCTTCAACAAAGCAGATTCCATCATCGCACCCCACCTCCGAGATGTCATCAACTGCTCCCACACCTCCGCCACCTTCCCAGAGAGCTGGAAACACGCCGAACTCGGCGCCCTTCTGAAAAAACCCACAGCTGACCCCAACGAACTCAAAAACAACCGCCCCATATCACTCCTTCCATTCCCGGCCAAAGTCATCGAGAAAGCTGTCAACAACCAGCTCGCCGCCTTCCTCGAAACCAACAAATCCCTCGACTCCTCACAGTCCGGCTTCCGAGCCAAACACAGCACTGAGACCGCACTCATCGCAGCAACAGACGACATCCGAACTCTACTGGACAATGGTGACACCGTCGCCCTCATCCTCCTCGACCTCTCCGCAGCATTCGACACAGTCTGTCATAGCACCATGTTACAACGCCTCAGTAACATCGGAATTCAAGGAATAGCTCTGGAGTGGATCACCTCGTTCCTTGCCGGAAGAACACAGAGAGTAAGCCTCCCACCATTCAAATCAGAAGCCACTGAAGTCATTTGCGGCGTGCCACAAGGATCTTCACTCAGCCCCACCCTCTTCAACGTATACATGAGCCCCCTCGCGGCCATCGCACGTCAACACAACCTCAACATCATCTCCTACGCTGATGACACTCAACTGATCCTCTCACTCACCAAAGACCCTAACACCGCCAAAACCAACCTACATAAAGGAATGAGAGAAGTAGCCGAATGGATGAAGCACAGCCGTCTGAAACTGAATTCCGACAAAACAGAAGTCCTTATCTTAGGTACCTCCCCCTCCGCCTGGGACGACTCGTGGTGGCCAGAATCCCTTGGAAAAGCACCCATCCCAACAGACCACGCACAAAACCTGGGCATCATTCTGGACTCCTCACTCTCGATGACCAGACAAATCAACGCAGTTTCATCATCCTGCTTCAACATTCTTCGCATGTTCAAAAAAACATTTCGCTGGAACCCCACTGAAACCAGAAAAACGGTCACCCACGCACTGGTTACAAGCCGCCTGGACTACGGAAGCACCCTTTACGCCGGCACCACCGCAAAACTTCAGAAAAAACTCCAACGCATCCAGAACGCATCAGCCAGACTCATACTAGACATACCGCGTAAAGACCACATTTCTGGTCACCTGAAAAACCTCCACTGGCTCCCCGTCAATAAGAGGATAACATTCCGCCTTCTAACCCACGCACACAAAGCACTTTACGAACTTGGACCCGAATGCCTCAACACACGACTTTCCTTCTACACCCCCTCCCGCCAGCTACGCTCCTCCCACCAAGCCCTTGCTGCTGTACCTCACATCAACAAAACCACCATGGGAGGAAGATCCTTCTCCTTCCTGGTGGCTAAAACCTGGAACTCACTTCCCACTCACCTTCGCCTCACTCAGAACCACCTAGCATTCAGAAAGCCACTTAAAACCTGGATATTCGACAAGTAACTCCCCACCCTTCTCCAAGCGCCTTGAGACCCTCTGGGTATGTAGCGCGCTATATAAATCACTGAATTGAATTGAATTGAATTACCCCTGTCAGCAGCACACCCCCTCTGAGCCACACTGTGTGGGAGAGAGTGAGACACCAATGCGAAAAAGTTCATCAGCGAGTGTAACTGGGTCGAAGAAGTCATCATCATCATCCCGTAAAAGCATGGTCCAGGCCAACATTAGTAGAACCATGTTGTTTTCAGACGCGCCATATGATCGCAACCACCCACTGACGCGTCTGTATAACACTAAGCTGGCTAAAATGCTAGCTCTGGACCTTCTCCCTTTTTCTTTTGTAGAAGGGGTTGGTTTTCTAGAATTAGTGGCAGTGCTTTGCCCTAAATGGAAGGTTCCTAGCCGGTTCTATTTTGCCAGAGTTGCGGTTCCAGCACTACATGAAGATGTGCTGGAGGTGATTGGGGCAGCTTTGCAGAAGAGAGCTGTTCACACTATACATCTGACAACAGACATGTGGACCAGTGGCGCAGGCGCTGATTACATGTGCATCACTGCACACTGGGTCTCTTTTTCAGGGGTTAAAGCAAAGCAAAACGCAGGTGTTGACCCGGACCAAGTTTTTAAAACTGCTCCGAAACATGCAACACTAACCATGTTTGGCTTGGAGAAACGTCATACAGCAGAAAACATTTTGAATGAGTTTAACACAAAGGTCTTTCACTGGCTGTCCCCCAAAAAACACCAGATTGCTTATGTTTCCACGGATAATGGCGCCAATGTAGTTAAGGCCATGGATCTGGGTCACTATTTCAGAGTGCCGTGTTTGGCACACTGTATAAACCTGGTTGTTAAAAAATTAGTGAGTGATGAAGACAGTCCAGCGTGCGAGTTAGTGGCCACCTGCCGAAGAATGTGCAACCATTTGGGCCATTCTTTGAGGGCCCGGAAGCATCTGAGGAGCCTGCTACATGAACGTCGAATGCCAGTGAAAGCACTCATCCAGGAGGTGCCAACACGTTAGAACTCAACCTTCTACATGCTTGAGCGTCTGTATGAGCAGTATACGGTACTCGATCACTATTTCTTAACACTGGGTACAGCTCTGAAGAACCTGAGGCTACATGCGGCGCAATGGAACCTAGTTAAAAGCCTGGCAGACATGCTTCGTCCTTTTGAGGTCTTCACGCGTGCAGTCAGCAAGGAGGACTGTAATTTGGGAAAAGTTATACCATTGTTGCGCATGCTGGCGCACCAACTGAAGGCGGTGTCTTCTATGTTTCAAAAAGATTAAAAAAAGCCAGACGCTTTTGTTTTGGCGGAGAAAATATTAGAGCGCCTACGTGGTGATGAACGTCTTAAAATGATCCACTCAGAACAGCATTACATGTGTGCTACAGGCCGAGCATTCTTTCCTTTTGATGATGAAGATGTTGCAAAGTACAAACATTGGCTAGCCTTGTCAGCCATGAGGTTTGAAAGAGAACGGCAGCATATTGAAGGAAAAGGCAGTACATCAGCATCAGCAGGCAATCCCCAGTCAAAAGAATCCACTTCTGCACCTGTGGCTGTGGCACAAGTGACCTCTCAGCCATTAAAGACACCGGCAACCGGATCATCTGCACCAGACACAACAGTAACATTGGGTGAAGAAGAGGATTGGCTAACTTGGCTTGGGTTTGGTTCTAAAAAGGCCCCACCAAAAAGTAAGCAAAGTGGAGGAACCTTGGAGAACCTTGAGTCGATGGTGCAGGACTATCTGAATGACTCAACAGAGGTCTATGTTAATTCTGACCCATTGGCGTATTGGCATGGGAAAAAAGAATTGTGGGCACAGCTCTCCAACCTGGCTATAAACTACTTGTCTTGCCCACTCGCAAGCATGTCTTCTGAACGTGTTTTCAGTGCTGCTGGTGGCATTGTAACTTCCAAACGGACCCGCCTCTCGCCAAAAAATGTGGAGAGGTTAACAATGATCAAGATGAATCAGCACCTCATACCACCAGATTACAAAGTACTAGAACACACGCCGGATGAAGACGAGGAGGACAGCAATTTAGATGAGGGAATTTCTTCTCTGTTAGGTGACACTGACCTACTCCTGCCTGAATTTGCAGAGTATGAGGATGAACTTTTATTCTTATTCCCTGACACCGAGCCCTGAAAATGAGCCAATGAATCAATAACTTTCTTTTTCGTCCTTATTCACTTTTATTCCTGTGTGTCTGTCTTTCTTTGTTTTGCACAGTTAATATAATTAAAACTTTAATCACCCAATCACAAAAACAAGCACATCAGCAGAACTGTCTTCACTTGTTTGCTTATTGATTTGAAGGTGCCGCAGTCTGCATTCCTCAGGTTTACAAGTTCACAAGAACATGCTCCTCTATCCTCCTCCTCCAGACTCCTATTTCCCTCAAAGCAGAAGGCTGAATTACGCCCAATGAAGAAAGACTCTGCACTTGTGGGGGTGTTCTACTTCTTTGCGGGTGAGTTGGCGGGTCTTGGGGCATTGCTGGGAAGCTCTGATACCGGATAAAAGTGGTTTGGACCGAATCGGAGGTGAAAATTGTTTTGCGTTTTTGCTGACTTGCTTGCCTTTGAGGTGCTCTTTGGGGGGGTTCCGGGTGTTTTTGGGTGGGTTTCGGGGTCTGGGAGCACTGCTGGGACAGTCTAATTTTGATTGCATTTGCTTTTCAGGAAATCCGTGGTGGAAAACGGGAGTTATGGCCTAGCTGCACAGCGCTTTGGACAGAAGGCCGATAAATATTGTAAGTATGAGATTTTCCTTTTTGGCTGTTTGGGGGTGTTGTGCTTTTTTGCGGGTGGGTTGGCGGGTCTCGGGGCATTACTGGGAAGGTCTAATACTGGATAGAAGTGGTTTGGACAAAATCCATGAGGAAAACGTTTTTGCTATTTCTGACATTTCGCTCAATGTAGCGTTTTTGGGGTCCTGTTTGGGGGCTTCCTGGTGTTTGTGGGTGGGTTTCGGTGTCTGGGAGCACTGCTGGCTATTGATACTTTTGATTGCAAGAGGTTTGAAGCAAATCCATGGTGGCAGAGGGGAGTTAGGGCCTAGCTGCAGAGCGCGCGCGGAGTGATTTTGGAAATTGCCATGAAAATGACTAAGTCCCCATTTTTGTACTTTTGCTTTTTGGCTGTTTGGGGGTCTTCTACTAATTTTCGCCAGGGTTGACGGCTCTGGGGCCATTGCTGGGAAGCTCTAATACCAGATAAAAGTGGTTTGGACCAAATCGGAGACAACATTTTTTTTGCGTTTTTGCTGACTTGCTTGACTTTGAGGTGCTCTTTGGGGGGGTTCCGGGTGTTTGTGGGTGGGTTTCGGGGTCTGGGAGCACTGCTGGGACAGTCTAATTTTGATTGCATTTGCTTTTCAGGAAATCCGTGGTGGAAAACGGGAGTTATGACCTAGCTGCACAGCGCGTTTGGACCGAAGGCCGATAAATATTGTAAGTATGAGATTTTCCTTTTTGGCTGTTTGGGGGTGTTGTGCTTTTTTGCGGGTGGGTTGGCGGGTCTTGGGGCATTGCTGGGAAGGTCTAATACCGGATAAAACTGGTTTGGAGAAAATCCATGCGGAAAAGCCTTTTGGCACTTTTTGTAACTTAGGGTTCGTTAAGGTTAGCCCTAGCAGCAGGATTGCATGTGTTTTGGGGTGTTCTAGATATTTGCAACTGAGTTCTGGGGTCTTAGAGCACTCGTGGGAATGTGTAATTTTGGTTGCAAGTGATTTGAAGAAAATCCATGGTGGGAAAGGGGGGATTTGGCATAGTTAAAGAAAGCGTTTGCCACTATTCTAAACTTATGGCTCGTTAGGGTTAGCAGTATTTGTATTGCATGTGTTTGGGTGGGGGGATGTTTGAGGGGGGGTTTGCAAGTCTTGGAGCAATGCTGGGTATGGATACTTTTGCTTGCTTGCAAGTGGTTTGAATACAATCCACAGTGGGTAAGGGAGTATTTGGGCCTACTTTTACTTTCAAAGTACGTTTTGTCACCAGTTTTCTACTAGGCCTCATTTTTTGAGATCTGATTGGGGTCTTCTACATTTTTGCGACTGGCTTTAGTAGGGGTCTAGGTGGGAGCACTGCCTGGAAGGTCTAATTTTGTTCTAAAACACAGTTTACAGTACACCTAGCTTGAGGGGAAAGATCCGCTAAATTAATTTGCCCATACTTATTTATCCTTCAAAAGGAGACTCAGACAGAGTACGCACTTTCAAAAATATTGTACTGTCTATTAGGAAACTCAAAGTGTGACTTTTTGCACTACACAGCGTACATGCCTTATATTTATTTATCAGTGGTGTTCTAATATCACTTCCTGTTTTTCCATCAATAATTACAGGCCGGGTTTCAGTTGTTCAATGTGAAAAAAAGGATGAAGTCAGGCTTCACATTAGCGAGCCGCAATTCAGCATCCGCCAGGCAGGCAGTGGATAGGGTGTCTTCTGGTCACCAACATTGATGGACGAAGCGTCAGCTGGAATGGAGGAGTGCCGCTAATAAGAGGAATGGTTTGATGCGTGCAACTTACTTACCAAATTCAACAGGACAACTACAACAACATACATATACAGTATCCATTCTTTTCAAAATATTTTTTAAGTAATGTTATTGCTGTGAACTTCTATGAGTGTGACGATGCATTTCTTGGATCTCTCTCTGGTTCTACATTTATCCCTACAGCCATTCTATAGGTTTTACTTCGGCTGTTTTTTAAACCTAATTTAATGTAAGAAGTGTTTCCCTGAGTGCAGAGATTGGCAAGTGAAAACGCTGCAGCCCTGTACTGTTGCATTCTGTCATTCACGGTTGTCGAAAGTACTACTTACTTTTCAGTAACAATGCATGCAGTAGTGCATGCACTTCCTTTATGTCACTTAAAAGATTTATGGTTAGCTTTGTACCCAAAGATTTCTTTATCTTCAATTATTGTTTGTCCATGCTGTGCTTTTTTTTTCTTCTCTCAACAAAACTTACCCAAAAAGAAACCCCCATTCCCATCCATTTTCCAAACCCTAACCCTCTTCCCCCGGGCTGTGTGGTTTTGATTGATGTGTGACTAAATGACAGCAATAATTCCACACACTTGCTGGGGAGGATAAGGTCATAGCAACAGGCTGGTGAAGGAATCCGAGGATATATTCTAGACTTACTCAGCTTCAGTACTATTTCTTGTAGTAATAGCCAATGTCAAAGAAATTCAACGCAAGTACTAGTTATACTTTCACTACTTTACCATTTGTTAGGCTACATTGTGGCACTGTTCTAGTGTACTGTCATCTGCTATATTCTCTATCGTACCGTTCTAATGCTACGGTAAGGACAAACAAGGTTTCATTTTCTTTTTTTTTCAGATGCTGCAACTGCCACTGTGTAACACCACTAGTACCAACGCAATGATGACATTTCATCCGCCCAGGATTGCCATATCGCCATTTGACGTGCAGCCAGCCCTGTGCCTAGCCCTATTTCCACACACAAATTACAGGTAAGATTAGCGTTTGGGGGGAGGAAGTATAATGGAGTATTAGGAGAGACGAGAGACTGATGCTAGTACTTGTAAAGTCCTAGGACTATTGAATTCACTTACTCTGTGAGAGGCACTTAGTTTTGAAAACATTTGGGCAATTAATTACACAACTTGAATCAAGATGCCACTTAAGTGTCACCAAAACAAAGTTACTGTTAAACCCCCACCCACCAGCCTCAAAAGCAGTAAAAAAAACGTATGCTAAGATAGAGTTTAAAGTATATTTATATCCCTGACAAAAATAATCACCCACAAGACCCAACCCACCCCCACTCCCTAACCCCAACGAATGTCCGTGAAAAGTCCAAAAAAGTGAAAAAACCCAATTCCCAATTCCCACCCCCAGAAGTCTTTATAAAAGGGGCAAGGGACAGTCTCCTCCTACTGCTGGCTGCTGCTGTTGAATTTCCGGGCCAGGTCGTAATGCTCCTTGCGGAGGGTCTCGAGCAGGGTTTTGGTGTTGAGCAGCTCCTGCTCGAGGTAGGAAACCCTCAGGGAAAGGCGGTGCATACGTTTCTTCCAACTGCTGTGGGGGGCAGCTGATTTCTTCGCTCGGCGGTGGCGGGTGGCTGCGGTACCCCGGCTCCGTACCGCTGGTGATCTGCGCCGTCTGGGTGACCCAGGCAGCACGAAGGAGGATGCAGCAGTCCCTGTAGATGTAGTGGTAGACTGCGTGTCTCCCTCCTCCTGGGCCACCAGCCTCCGATATTCAGCGACAGTGGCCTCCAGCCTCCGTTGCCGGGCCCTTGTAGCCAGCTCCTTCCAGGTTGGTTTGGAAGGAGCATCTATATGAAGAAAGAAAGACATAGTCTGTAACCGCTGCTCTTTAAGATTAACAAAAAACGATTCAGCAGAAAGTTGAGTCACAGTAGAACTAGCAACTTGCAAGTGCAGTACATAACTATTGTGGCCAGTATCTATCTAACCTCCCACTTCTTCACCCTTGCTCTAACATTAGTGGGAGTTTAAGGAATCAATTCTACGAGCACTAGGAACTCCCTCCATTAGAGTCGACTATGACAATACACCAGTCTTATTCTTCTTCTTCTCTCTTGTTTAGCAAAATTGGTACGTTAACTTCTGCAAGCCGGCATCATGCCAGCGCAGTCAACTTGCACCCGAGGAAAACAGACGCCTGCCATGATGAGTGAGACAGACTTACGTTACTGTACCAGTCCAGTACATACAGGTGGTGATGCTCTTACTGTTCTATTACGGGTGGCACTGAGAATACACTGTTACAAGGGCTACTACTTAATTAATTTAAGTTTCACCCTACAGTGCCAATGAATACTAGAAAAGGAAAATGAAGAATATAAATAATCTGATTATCTATCACTGCACATGGTATGTATTTACTTACATATGGGATGACTTTAAGTGCTTTGCTTTTTATTGAGTGAACAGTGATACATCCACACATGAATGACCGAGTTCTACTAAACTTATTAACAGAGGTAGTGAGTGGCCATCGTAATTGCCGGATATATGCTGTGCTTGCTATACAAACTACTGCTACTATGCATGGTAGTATTCGGACAAAATTACAACTTATTTTCCTTGCCTTTCCTACACTGGGACGGACGGGCGGGTGCGGTGTTACATGCTCTTCAAAGTAACACTTAGTTCATCCAGTGACCGTCTACTCTCTCTAGATACACATATGCTATCAAAGAGTCAGATAGTACCATGATCCAGGTATCCATCCATTCAAACTATGGGGCAGATTAGGATTGCGGATTTCCCGCATCCTCCGGGCCAGTAGAATCCGCCGCCGGCCCGGAGGATGCAGGAAATCCGCAGCGGACTGAAAAAGACCCCCCGCCAGATTAGGATGGCTGGGGGATTGTTTTTCAGTCCGTAGCTTTTCCGCCGCGGCCGTCTCCTGTCTGAACTACGGTGGCAGAGTGGGCTAAAGAACGGTGATGGCTTAAACCCAGATCTTTTGACTGGGTGTGAGTGTTTGATTGGTTCAGATGCTCCATCCATTACCACCCCCTTTTGTACCGCTTTTGGCCGCCATAAGTGTGGCAGGGTATGCTCAGACGTGAGTCCTTTGCTCACTTTGCCACTGGATTCAAGCAAGCCAAGCTGAAGACGGCTGGAATGCCAGAAACCGGTCCTCGGAAGCTTGTTTCCGGTCCAGGGAAGGCATGGCTTGGCAGTTCGGGCTGGACTGTTCCCGTGAGGCACAGGGTCAGACTGATTTGCATATAGTCATGTCTGAACTGGGGTTGCAGAGTGGGCTAAAGAACGGTGATGGATTAAACCCAGATCCTTTGACTGGGTGTGAGTGTTTGATGGGTTCAGTTGCTCTGTCCATTACCACCTCCTTTTGCACCACTTTAGGCCGCCATAAGTGTGGCAGGGTATGCTCAGACGTGAGTCCCTTGCTCACTTTGCCACTGAATTCAAGCAAGCCGGGCTGAAGACAGCTGGAATGCCAGAAACCGGTCCTCGGAAGCTTTTTTTTTCTGTCCAGGGAAGGCATGGCTTGGAAGTTCGCGCTGGACTGTTCCCATGAGGCACAGGGTCAGACTGATTTACATATAGCCATGTTTGAACTGGGGTGGCAGAGTGGGCTAAAGAACGGTGATGGATTAAACTCAGATCTTTTGACTGGGTGTGAGTGTTTGATTGGTTCAGATGCTCCGTCCATTACCACCCCCTTTTGTACCGCTTTTGAACAAAAGCAGGAAGGCAAATATGAAAAAATGGGTAAGGAATACATTAATGAATCTTGGAAATTGCCATACAGATTGTGATGCAGGAGTCAGGATTGAGAAGTATTTCTCAGCGGTACCAACTGTGAGAGCGCTTTAAGTGGATTACTCATATGTCAGGACATTCTACTGCACGGGGCTTGTAATAGTTCCATAGCGAACTTGTCCTGTCATCTGAGGGGTGCCCCAACTGACTTGATTACTCGAGCATTTGGGCTACTTTCAAATGGGAGCTACTTGATGCTGAACAGTCAAGGCTGTTGCGGAATGCTCCCGGGCATCACATATCTGGTAACCTTGAGCTCCAGGGTTACTTGTTGTGTTCAAGTATTGTTTCCACCAACACATACATTCAGGGAGGTGCCATTATGGCCTTCACTGAATGTTTCTTTAATTCGGTTTATACTCTAGGCAGAATGAAAGCCATGCTTTTACAGTACTCTTTGCCCATAACCTCCACTCGAGAGACTTTTGATCACGAGATCACAAGGTCTTCAGCTCAGATACAGGCCCTAATCCATACAAACTGCCCTTTCCATTTAGTTGAAATGGTAAATCACATATTTACATGTCTGATATGACTGGCATTGTCCACCTATTTTTAAGAGCCTAGGTTATGGACTTCTAAGCACCTTTCAGACGGTACTTTGAGTTATACAAAACTTCATACACTCCATATTCGGAAGCATCTTTGGAGGACTACCGCTAATCCTGTTTCTAATAGCAGGTATCCTATATAGGAACACAACAAGTTGAAGGACCACATTTTCCTGACTGTCCAGTTAGCCATTCTCAACTGGGTCAGTAGGTGGCAATTCTCCACTTGGTCAGCCCAGGACCTACTTCATCACATTTACTGAATTGCCCTAACAGCCCTAAGACCCTCTTGTGAAGCATGGTACACTTTAGTAAAGAGTTGAAGAAAAGGGAGTTATACCTGCAAAATTTGGATGTTTAGAAAACATTCTGACTCCAAGCTGCTGGAGGACTGTCACCAACCATCAGAGTTGATCCAGAAAAGGTGCAATCTTGCTGGCCTAAAGAAACAGATTGAGCTTTTCGGCAGCAGCAACTCCTGTCAGTGGGTCCTCAACAATAAGTTTTTTGAGTCGTATGGCCCTTATCAAGCACAGCACACTGCCTTATCCAGAAGGAACAATCTAGCTTCTAAATGTGATCTTTCCGGACACAGCCATTCCATTTTGGAATCTAAGAGCCTGATTTAGATCTTAGTAGATAAGTTACTTCATCACAAACATGACCGATATTCCACGTCCCTAACTTAAACTGCATTATATCCTATAGTTCTTGTAATTAAGCAGATGGGATATCCATCTGTCAAACTCTAACAGAGGCCCTAAATCTGAATATATAATTCTTAACCGGGATGTCCCTTTTGTTGTATACGCCCTCGCTATCCATCTTGCTTTGCCCAAAAGTGTGCGTAGCTTCTGGTCTACTTTGGCCATAAACTAGTGCTTTTTGGAGCTATTTTCACCTAAAACCTCATCAAGTTATATCCATTGCTCTCCTTGTTAGAATATTCATATTATGAAGACATTCTTTTTTACCAAAATCTACTCTAGTGTTCACATTCAGTTTGGACTTTTTATTCTTTGTTGTTTTGACTTTGTTACTCTTTTGATACTGCAAAAAATGATTTCTACATTGCTCTGACTTGAATCTGTCTGCTCGGTGCCATAGCTACAATGGGGTTGAGATCAGGTGAGTTTAGTTGCTGTGGATTTTACCCTGAGAAGTTAGTTTTATTATTGATTGAGGTGGGTGACTGCTCACCCAAAGTATGAATCCCCTGTGTTTCATACTTGCTGTGTGGAGTTGCAGCTGGAAATACATACACATTATTCAAAGTTTTTAATTATAAAAGCAAGAGACCGCCTCCTTTCTTGTCTAGTCTGTGATCTTGACACAATGGGGCATGTTCTCAAGAAAGTGTGATAACCATCGCAAAAGTAACTCAAAGCAAACTCCTAACATCGCAGTCTATTGCAGAACAATTACGCCTTGATAAGGAAGCATTTTCATCACAGCGGCCCCATGCGATAGTCCTCAGATAATTCATCAACTGACCAAGATAAAACCAGCGCCACGCCGCAAAAATCTGAAACACAAACCTGAAAAATACTGTGATAAGGCCAATCGCGGTACAAAAAGCAACAAAAACCAGCGACAGGCCTGCAAATCCCATGCGTCTTACGGTAAAATGCACTATGAAAAGAACAGAAACAAAGAAAAGTGCATAGCAACATGGTTGCACCTTGACCGAGCTCAGAGGCTGTAGTGTAGTTCCAATATTCCCAATAGGCTCTGCGCATTGGAATAATATATCCTATAGATGTCAAGTCAAGTCAAGTCAATAAATTTATATAGCGCGCTACATACCCAGAGGGTCTCAAGGCGCTTGGAGAAGGGTGGGGAGTTACTTGTCAAATATCCACGTTTTAAGTTGTTTTCTGAATGCTAGGTGGTTCTGAGTAAGGCGAAGGTGAGTGGGAAGTGAGTTCCAGGTTTTAGCTGCCAGGTAGGAGAAGGATCTACCTCCCTTGGTGGTTTTGTTGATGCGAGGTACAGTGGCAAGGGCTTGGTTGGCGGATCATAGCTGGCGGGAGGGGGTGTAGAAGGACAGTCGTGTGTTGAGGCATTCTGGTCCGATTTCGTAGAGTGCTTTGTGTGCGTGGGTTAGGAGCCGGAAAGTAATCCTCTTATTGACGGGGAGCCAGTGGAGGTTTTTCAGGTGGCCAGAGATGTGATCTTTATGCGGGATGTCTAGTATGAGCCTGGCTGAAGCGTTCTGGATGCGTTGGAGTTTTTTCCGGAGTTTTGCGGTGGTACCGGCGTAGAGGGTGTTTCCGTAGTCCAGACGGCTCGTGACCAGAGCGTGGGTGACTGTTTTTCTAGTTTCTGTGGGGATCCAGCGAAATGTTTTTTTGAGCATGCGAAGAATGTTGAAGCAAGATGAAGAAACGGCGTTGACTTGTCTGTTCATCAAGAGTGAGGAATCCAGGATGATGCCCAGGTTCCGTGCGTGGTCCGTCGGGATGGGTGCTTTTCCAAGGGCCTCTGGCCACCAAGAGTCATCCCATGCGGAGGGGGAGGTGCCTAGGATGAGGACTTCTGTTTTGTCTGAGTTCAATTTCAGACGGCTGTGCTTCATCCATTCGGCTACTTCTTTCATTCCTTCATGCAGGTTGGTTTTGGCGGTGTTAGGGTCTTTGGTGAGTGAGAGGATCAGTTGAGTGTCATCAGCGTAGGAGATGATGTTGAGGTTATGTTGGCGTGCAATGGCCGCGAGGGGGCTCATGTATATGCTGAAGAGGGTGGGGCTGAGTGAAGATCCTTGTGGTACGCTGCAGATGACTTCAGTGGCCTCTGACTTGAATGGTGGAAGGCGGACTCTCTGTGTTCTTCCGGAGAGGAACGAGGTGATCCATTCCAGTGCTTTTCCTTGGATTCCGACGTTTCTGAGGCGTTGTAAAAGGGTGCTATGACAGACCATGTCGAAGGCTGCGGGGAGGTCGAGGAGGATGAGGGCGACTGTGTCTCCATTGTCCAGTAGAGTTCGAATGTCATCTGTTGCTGCGATGAGGGCGGTTTCAGTGCTGTGCTTGGCTCGGAAGCCGGATTGTGAGGAGTCGAGGGATTTGTTGGTTTCGAGGAATGCGGCGAGCTGGTTGTTGACCACTTTCTCGATGACTTTGGCCGGGAATGGAAGGAGTGAGATAGGGCGGTAGTTTTTGAGTTTGGTGGGGTCAGCTGTGGGTTTCTTCAGGAGGGCGCTGAGTTCGGCATGTTTCCAGCTTTCCGGCAAGGATGCAGAGTTGAGAGAGCAGTTGATGACGTCTCGGAGGTGTGGTGCTATAATGGAGTCTGCTTTGTTAAAGATGTGGTGAGGGCATGGGTCTGTGGGGGATCCTGAGTGGATAGAGTTCATCAGATGGATGGTGTCCTCAGTGGAGATTGGCTTCCAGTCATTGAGGATGTTCAGGGGGAGTGGGGGTCCTGCAGGGGGTTGGGTGGGTTGGTCTTTCGGTCGGTTATCGAAGCTGTTGTGGATGTCAGCAGTTTTGTTTTGGAAGAATGAGGCTAGGGAGTCGCAGAGGGCTTGAGAGGAGGTGATGTCGTTGGAGTTGGCTGAGGGGTTGGTGAATTCCTTGACGATGTTGAATAATTCCTTGCTGTTGTGGGCGTTGTTATCTAGTCGGTCCTTGAAGGCGGCTTTCTTGGCATTCCGGATCAGTTGGTGGTGTATGCGGGTGGCGTTTTTGAAGGCGTCCTTGGTGCTGGTGGTTGGGTCTTTTTTCCAGGCCTTCTCCAGGGAGCGACAGAGTTTCTTGGATTTCTTAAGATCATCGTTGAACCAGGAGGCCTTCTTGCTGCCTAGTTTGATTTGTCGTTTTTTCAGTGGTGCTAGGATGTCGGCGCTGTTGGATAACCATTGGGTGAGGTTGGTGGCTGCTTGGTCTGGGTTTGAGCAGTGGGATGGGGGGTTTTGAAGAAGCGATGCGGAGATCTGGTCGATGGTGATTTTGTTCCAGTTTCTTTGCAGAGTGGGTTGGGGGTGGTTGTTGGATGTGGGCTTGTTGTAGGTAAAGTGAACGCAGCTGTGGTCAGTCCAAAGGAGAGCTGTGGTGTGGCTGAAGGAGACATGTTTGCTGGAGGTGAAGATAGGGTGAGTGTGTGACCTGCGATGTGTGACATAGGACTTATATCTACTAGGTCTCTATCGAATATATTAGACTTAATTGTGAGTGCCAGCTAGCTCAGAGGTCACTAGAAACTTTCTTGAGTTCACAAGAAGGGATTTATTTTCTGACAACCGCATAAACATGACAACTTTGTTTCCCCAAGATAAAACTGATCTTCAGAGTCGTGGAAACAATAGATAAATATTTTACTCAGTCATACGTGCATGCTTCGTTTCACCAGATGTGCAGAGAAATAGACGGGCATTTTTAATAAAATTATTTATTGAACAGTCTTCTTTCTCATGCAGAAGAAACGACCTGCTACAATTGCAATACTGGCTGTAAAGTATAATGCGTACAGAAAGAAGAGTATTATAAAATAATACTGTAAAAGCATGGTATGGTTTCTAAGCCATAAAATACATACATAAATAAATAAAGATTAAAAGGACTCAACTGGTGCTTCTAAAATACGCCTACCCCGATGTACCTGACCTAAGTCTAGTACGGGGGAAGATGTAAGTGAGGTTTTGCCTAAGTTTAGCATTCTTTTGTCAAGAATCTATCCAAGATTTCTCTTAGGCTCTAATCAGCTCCGTACCTTGGTTTAGAATGAAGGAGGTCTGTCTCAGGACTCGATTTCCCAACACCCCGCAAGGGGAGCTTGGAAACACTGGAGCTGGATTTCTTGGCAAGAGAAAAGACAGCCTCTCTCTCAGTGCGTCTGCTGGAGGGTCGGCTTCCTTTGGCACTTGCTGTAGGAGGATGAGTCGGGCAAGCAGATAGTCGAACTTCTCCAAACCACTGTGTGTTTGCTTGGGCAAGTGTGGGCATATTTACACCTTGAAGGAGCCGAGTTTGATTTAAAGGTGGACATAATAACGTCATCAAAGAGTCTCAGTTCTTTGAAAACTCCATGAGTTCTTGAACAAATTAATATTCAAGCAAGGGGAAGTCCCTAACTGCTGAAGCTGAGTTTTTCAAGAAATCATTGTGGATTTTCAGAACTAGTGGAAGTAGCCATGCCGTATTTGGACTGCATGAGCTATGTCTAAATACGGTTAAGATTTCTATGCCTATATAAGGATATGGTGATTTATACCTATATTTTTTGGGGGGGGAATTTTTATAAAGCGCTTGGTTACGCTCTCCGGCGTGTCCCCGTGCTGAGAGTGAGCATGTGGGAGAGTTGGAAGGTTAGGGCAGTGCTAGGTGAAAAAGGTAGGTTTTGAGGGCTCTGCGAAATTTGGCCTCAGAGGGTTCGAGGAGTAGTTCAGTAGGGAGCAAGTTCCAATTCTTGGCTGCGAGGAGTCTGAACGATCTGCCCCCCCATACGGGCTTTACGGATTTTGGGGACAGCAGCCAGACCAGTGCCAGAGGATCTAAGCATCCGCTCTGGTCTATAAGGGGTGATGAGACAGTTGAGGGGGGCGGGTGCTCTACCTCCAAAGATGCGATGACATCTGCATAAAGCTTTGAAGGTAATCCTTTCATGGATCGGAAGCCAGTGAAGGGACCTCAGAGCGGCTTTAGAGGGTGTTCTCCTAGGAAGCCTCAGCACCAACCGGGCTGTGGTGTTTTGCAATACTTGGAGACGGTTGAGACTTCTGGCCGTGATACCCAGATATAAGAGATTGGCATAGTCGAGTCTTGATGTAACCAAGGCATGCACAAGAGTCTGTCTGGCACCAACAGGGAGCAGGTCAAGGACCTTACGTAAGGTCTTGAGTATCCGAAGCACATTCCAACTACCCGATTAACCTGGGGAGCAAATGACAAATCGGAGTCGAATAGTACCACAAGATTTTTGGACTGTTGACACGGCACAGGAGTAGGGCCCAAACAGTCCGGCCACCATGCCGAGGACCACACAGACGGGCCCCCCCTACCACGAGCACTTCAGTCTTGGAACCATTCAAATTCAGGCAGTTGTTAGACATCCAGGAGGCAAGCTCCTGCATGCAACCACTGAAGTTGAATGCCGCAATTCCGGGTGCCCGTGACAGAGAGATGACCAGCTGTGTGTCGTTTGGGTAAGATACTAGTTGGATGTCATACCTTTCCACAATAGTGGATACAGGGGAGGCATAAAGGTTAAACAGGGTGGGGCTTAGGGCAGAGCCCTGGGGAACCCCTTGATCGAGATTGAACACCCGAGAGTAGTGTTCTCCCTGTCTAACCTGAAAGCCCCTCTCCGTCAAGAAGGACTGTATCCATCTGAGTGCTACCCCATTTACTCCACCATTGTTGAGACACTGTAGCAAGATGGAATGTGCTACAGTGTCAAAGGCGGCACTCAGGTCGAGTAAGATGAGAGCCATAGTATGTCCCTCATCTACCCCTTTCCTGATGGTGTCGGTGGCCATGAGCAACGCTGACTCCGTGGAGTGGCGTGAACGAAAACCAAACTGAGTGGGATGAAGAAGATTGGATTCATCCACGAAAGTCATAAGTTGGAGATTGACCACCCATTCTGCCACTTTGGCCATGTAAGGGAGACGGGAGATAGGTCTCAGGTTGTCCATCCTGTCCCAGCTGAGGTTCGGTTTTTTTTTAAGCTGGAGCACAATCGCTTGCTTCCACCTTTTAGGTACAATGGCGGTCCTGAAAGAGAGATCTAGAACATCTCTGATGTAAGGTTCGAGGATTTCAATACTCCCTCCAAGAAGTTTTGGTGAGGCCGGATCACAGGGGGACCCTGATTTGATAGAGCGACAGATCCGCTGAAGCTCATTAGAGGGAGGAATGATGAAATTGCTTAACCTATTTACGCCTTCGTCTAACTGTAAGTTTTCACTGAACTCTGTTGCCTTTTCGTTTCCCCCTGTGAAAGCGGAATAGATAGTGGCCACTTTGTCAGAGAAGTAGGTGGCAATGCGATTACAGGACTCAACTGAGACCAAGGAAGGGTCAACATATGAGCTACATATAGAAATTTCTTTATAGGTTTTAAATAGCTCCTTGGTGGAGTTGTGAGCTTCACCTATCCTACCTGAGAAGTAATTAGTTTTGGTGCGCCTGATTAGGTTATGATATTCCCTGCGTCTGCCTATATATCTCAGTTTGGCTTTAGAGAACGCAGTCCATTTGCTACTCAGATATTTAGCGTTGGAAAACTTTTGGGCATTACTCGCAGGGATAGTTATTGTAAAAGGTACTACAAAGTGATCGGACCAAGGGACAGGAACTGGAGACTGGACTTCTACACCATCCCAGTTGGCAAAGATAGGATCCAACAAGTGGCCCTTTAGATGGGTGGGGGCCTTTGATCCAATGGATAATTGGAAAGATAGTGGTTGCTGGTAGTAGTCAGTAATTCCTTTGTCTGCTAGATTTTCCAAATGGATGTTAAGATCACCTAAAAGCAGAAACTTATCCCTACGCAGGGCAGTCTCCGTAATGTCGTCAGTCAAGCTAGTGATGAACTGGGTAGAGGGGCCAGGTGGGCGATAAATCAATAGGCCATTCACCGTGTTCCCCGTGTTAACCTTAATGGAGAAGGCCCCTATCTCGCTGTCAGCGATGGTGAAAGGTTCAAGTTGGCAACACAATGGCTGTTTAAATATTATCGCTATCCCCCCACCTCTGACTACAGACCTATTTAAATGAACCAGAGTGTATTCAGCAGGAAGAGAAGCAACTATGTCCGGCTCTGAATTGGAGTCAAGCCAGGTCTCTGTGAGAAACAATAGATCGACTTTCATGTCTGAAAGCAGATCATAAATATCAAGGCTATGTTTCCTCATGGATCTGGTGTTAAGTAACCCGCACGTAATCTTAGTATGCTCGGCCCTAGTTGGAGGTCTAATCTGCCAAGTGTACTGACACACACTCTGCAGCCGTTGGTATCCTCTGCATTAAGATTGTGGAGACAGTCTTTAGCATAATCGGGACAGAGGTCCCGAAGTTGTTGTGCACTCCAGCATATCATTGACCTATTTTGGCCAGGGGTCATGGCCCCTGTCCCCGTCCGTCCGCGGACGGGCACAGAAGGGCTTGCCTTTGGCGCGTCGCCGGCGCGCCCGCTGCGCTCGTCCGCTGCACTTCCTAGGTGGGGGTGTCATTTTATGTCGGAAGGGGCGGGAGGAGCGGAGTACTAGTCTGCTCGGCCGCCTCCTCACCCAAGATGGCGGGACCCAGGGGGAAGAGTCTCCAATGTAGGTGAGACCAAGTGCAAAATAACAAGAGCAATAAGTTTAAAATACTGGGTAGCAGAGACGAAAAATAAAACACAGTAACAATTGTCAACACTCGAAAAGTCACTGGCAGGTCCCGGCTTCCGCCTCAGGACGATCCACACAACACACACACGCTCGCAGTTAGCGTGATGCAGAAATGCTCGGGTTTTAATTAAGGGTGGGCGTAGTTCGCATAGCCGCACTCCGCAAAGCTACGCGAAGCCGTTCTCGCACTACTCGAGCTTCGTGAGCTTGCGTAGTAGCTTGCTGGTCCCGTTCGCGAGCCGTTTTTCTTGCTCGGGAGCGCGTAGTGCGTGTTCGGGGGCTGTCTGCGTGTTCGGGGGATTGTAGCGTGTGACCTTACCCATGTGGTGGGCTTTGGGCGAGGCCATCTTGTTTTTTCAATTGTCCCGCCCGCCCGCATCCCCTACTACTTCTTCCGAGTTGCGAATAACGCGTTCGCGCGGTGCACGTCTTGTTCGGGAACACAACTACTTGTTCACACTGACAAAGTACGTGTTCGCGTGAAATTTTGTGCGAACTTACCCACGTGGTCGCGATGGGCGCGGCCATCTTGTTTTTCACACTCTATGCCATGGTTCTGGGCCTAGTTTTCTATCCACCTTATATCTCTTCAATCCTTACCTCTTTTCACAGTTTTTCTTACTTTTTTTTACTTCTCATCTATCTCTCTCTGTCCCTAAGTTTATATTTTGCATTTTATTTCTACTTTTCCACCTTTTTTAGCTTTGTTACTGTTTTATTTTACTTCTTTATTTAAGCTCCTACTTCTTCCCCCTAACTTTCTTTTTCCACCTCACCTCCACCCCAGAACCATGGCAAAGGAGAGCAGCAGAACCGGCTCGAAGGGCAAGGTGCCTGCGCCAAAGAGCCAGCTGCCTTGCAGCAGAATGCGACCTGCAGGGGTGCAGGCCGGAATCTTTTCGGGGAGGCGGAGGTGGCCGCCCTGGTTTTTTTCATTCAGCGCCACCTCCCCTTGACCTTGGCAGCAGGCGGCAGGCCAGGGTCCGGTTACCTGCCAGAGGAGCGTCACCGCCGGTGGGGGAAGGTGCGCCGGGCAGTCTACCGTTACTCAGAAATCCGGCACTCCCACCAGCAGCTGGCCCACCGGTAGGCAGACATTCTGGACAGGGAGCAGGACCTGTTGGACCGGATAGGTGTTGAAGTCGTGGGGATTTGTGAGTAGCTAGTAATATTAATAATTTAATATATATTATAGTAGTATAAGCATTGTGTATATTTATTGGATGAATAAGTAACACGGTTACTGGTGCGCTTAGTTACATTGCAGATGAATTCCGTCTCAAATTCTTCTGTTATTGTATGACACAGGTGCTGCTCGCCACTTCTCTTACTGGTTTGTAACTTAGCGCTAGCTTGGGCTGCTGATTATTGAGTTTTTAGAGACCTGAAGTTAGTTGATGCTATTGCTAGAGTCTAGTCCCATTGTCATTTAGTGAAATAGTGGTGGATGGATAGTATTACTTCATATTTTTTACCGGTCTGCATGACGCCTCCTCTGTCACTGAATGCTTAGTAAGTTCTTATTTACCCCACCCCTCCTTAGAACCGGTTTGAGTTTGTTTACTGAGTGGTAGGCTTAGCACAGCAATAGCATGGTCAGGTGAGTCAGTAGCAGTTGTGACGCAAGCAACCAACAATTATGTGTATGTACAAATTTTTGTATGTGTCCTCCATCTCATCGTCTATGCATGTTTGCGGGCAAAAATAAAATTAAAATGCCGACTTACTGAACAATTGGCCCGTCTGGATTCTTGAATAGGTGGTGTAGGACAGGTCAGGTGGTACTGGCTTTGTTAGTATTCTGCAATCAGAATGTTTTCTGGCACATTTGATTAGTGTTCTATAAGTAGACGGTCTGTGGATCTTGCAAGCCAGTAGTCATTTCGAAGTCAATTTTATTGGAATTGTTGTTCCCTAAAATGTTTGAGAGGATTTTTGAATGAGGTCTTTGTTTCACAGCACTTAATGTTTCTCTTTCTTTAATATTTCTTACATGATCAGCAGCACCACCCATGGGCAAGAAGACGGGGTCCGAGTTGGCGGGACAACCACAGGAGCGCTCCTCTACCGAGGATCCTGCTGCTGGCCCCAGTAAGTCCTACAGTGCTTATATTATTAACAATTATATTTCCCTAATTTTTTAACGCACCTTATTTTTTCCAACCTATTAATCCTCCTTCCTAATTCAATGTTAGCAAAACCTTCTTTGGTCTTAAATTTGTTTTACAAATTTTTGGTAATCATCCAATGCCATCCCTGACTTTCAGTTCCTTCAAACTGCCTATGCCCCAAGACTCCCTGTGCTACTACTATTAGACTGTGTGTAGCTAAGCTTGCCCTATTGGCCACTCTTTAGTTAAGGTATTCTTTCGAATAAAGCTGTGATAGAATAGCTGTAGCCACTGGGTCCACTCTTGTCTTTTGCGTTGTCCTCTGTAATCTCCAGTCTTTGTCAATTCCCACCAACAAAAATGCACAACCAGATGTTGGCCTACTAATTTTTGTTCAGTTAGTATACTTCTACTACTGTTGTGGTTATTATTCTCTGCACATAAACAATCACATACAGAACTATGCACAAGAAAATAGGATGTTGTTGATGTTGGTGATAGGGAGGTTTGACCTTACACCCTGATCACAGAACTCAGTAGGTTAGACTACTGCAACGCACTACTTCTGGGAGCTCCTAAGACTCTGATCCTAAAGTTGCAGAGGATCCAAAATATGGCTGCCAAACTGGCTTTATCTCTGCCACGATCTGCCTCTTCGACTTTTGCTCTAGTCGATCTGCACTGGCTGCCGGTCCAGCAGAGGATTGCCTTCAAGGCTTTATGCCTTGTATTCAGGGCCCTGCACGGATTAGGACCAATACCTATTCAAAACCTCTTCTCTTGGTATCAAGCTGCCAGACCTCTGAGATCTTCCTCGGCTTACCTGGTGAGAATTCCCAGGATTAATAGAGTGAGGATGGGCTGTCGTTCTTTTAGTTTCACGGCCGCCACACTATGGAATACTTTACCTCTGGCATTGAGGAGCAGCCAAGATCTGCCCTCCTTTAAAAGGGATCTTAAGACCTACCTGTTTCCAAGAGCAATGTAAATTCACCTCGACTGCTGGTTAGATATGGTCTCAGCGCCAGGATACTCTTTCGGGTGACAGCCGCGCTTAACAAGCAAGAAATACATACATCCATACTCAGTCAGAAGGACCCATAATCCAATGACCGTCTAGTCTACCTACCTAAGTGTCTCGGTCATAGTCATGTGTCCCACTCCCAACCCCCACACGAAGATAGTTAGATATATATCCCCAATGATATAATAATACACAACCCAGGCCAGAACAGAAGAAGACCCTTTCACTCACTCACTCGTTTCAGTCTACAACACCCCAGACACTGAAAATATACCACAGAGTCTATGTGCAAGTTCAAAAACTGTATTTTTTTAATAACAAGCTTTGCATTGTTGTAACTTGTAAGTATTTCCATGAAAAACAATATCCTGCTTTACCATGCAAAATGAAGAAGTTTAAATACTGTACATTTTGTACATCTAGTGCACGATAGAGAAATGTGTGAATTGTGGGAGACCTCTCACCGTTGAACGTCTACTGTTAGTGGTTACACATGCATCTTTCGAAAGCTCTGCAAATCCCTTGTTTCGTAGAAGGCAATCTTCTCTTCTCATCTGCCTATGAGAAAAATGTTGCACGTTAGACAGTGAATACAACTATGCCAGTTTTTAGCAGTCATGGCAAAAAGTGCAACATTATGGATAAGCAAAAGGGACTAACAATACTGGTTTGTCAATTGTATGCGACACTCATGTGGCCTCAATGGTGTCTTTCTTACTGTGCAACAAGCTGCGAGGTAACATGGGCAAAGCAGTAGACACAGATCTAAAATGGTTATATGGCTCAGGCTAACTTTCCAAAGACTAGAGTAGGAGTAGATTAGATGACCCTAGGGACCATCTAATAAATGAAAACTAAACTCTGTCTAATGTGACTGCTGTACATTAGGACGCAATTTGGAGTAGTTACACAACGATTCATGTTGTACGTAACTGTTTTTTCAATCTTCCTTCCTGGTGAAAAAAGTACAACTAGTAAAATAGGGGGAGGTGTGCAGGCATCTAAAAAGGTGTACTTGCTTTTATAGGTGCACAATCAGTACCAACCACCAGTGCCGATGGGGCCAGCGGTGAAGAGATTGCCATCCAGGAGGGGACAGAGGCTGCGGCACCTGCAGGAGCATCAGTGGGGGAGGAAAGTTCAGCGGTGGGCGGTGGTAAGTTATATTCATTACTTATTTGCATTACTAGGTGAAAGGGGGACATTTTTTTCCTCACTGCTATGAGACTTATTAAGAAAGTATGAATTTGAAGTTGTACTGGACAATATACATTGGTTGAAGAAGACACCCTTTTTAGCATTACCAGTTTGAGTTGAGTAAACAAGGCCTCTTCCATCAGACTCCAACTCAGCTGTGAAACTTATGGAGAAGACTAAAAGTCAGATCAGATGACCTTGAGGGATGTGTTGAACAAAAAGGGAAAGAAGTGAACTAGGGTGGAAGGAGGAAGGGAGGACTAAGAGATGTAATAATAAGACTAACTACCATAGAAGGATACTTTGGAAGGTTCATGCACGTGGCTGATATGAATCGGATGCATGGGTTGTTAAAGGATGGGTAGAACTGTAAGGTCAAAGAAAATGCAGGCCTGGTTGGGTAAAAGAATATGGGTGCATGGATACAGTGGATAGCAACAATCATGAGCGGAGTTTGTGTCAATGAAACCCAAGACAAGGAAGGAGTGGACACATGGGTGGTTGCTGGTGAAAGTGAAACCAGCTAAGCCGATAATAAAGAATGATAGACATTTACTTTTAATGGGTGGATGCACCCTAAATGTATTTGTATTCATCATAGGTGAAGACTGTCATTGGAATCAGAGTCTTACTTTGAAAAAATAAAAGGAGATACAAAAAAGACTTTTGTTCTTACATGTACACAAGGCCACCCAGTACTAGGGCAAGTATAATGCCGGAAAAAACTTCAACAAATGCTACAGGCAGGGGAAGCAGGAGGACAGATTAGATAGATACTAAAAGTTGACACCAATTGTATGTACTGCGCTTGGTAGTGCTACTATGCCACAATGTACTGTTGAATTAATTATGAAGAGTTTGTTACAATTCTGTTTCTTTTTTTATAGATACTCATACTCCTTCCTCAAAACCATCGCGGAAGGAGTTGGCAGCCAGGGCCCGGCAAAGGAAACTGCAGGCCATTGTGGAGGAGTACCGCAAGCTGGTGGCTGAGACTGAGGAGGAGGAGGAAGAGGCGGCGGCAGCAGCTGCTGCCTCTTCCAATGCGTCTGGCCCCAGCAAGGCTCCAC
The DNA here is from genome assembly GCF_964263255.1 of Lissotriton vulgaris. NCBI lineage: Eukaryota > Metazoa > Chordata > Amphibia > Caudata > Salamandridae > Lissotriton > Lissotriton vulgaris. Next base: position 137,882 of record NW_028243096.1, read on the forward strand.
CTGCAGGAGTATGGCGCCGTGGCCAGGCAGCCGCTCGAAGCCGGCATTTAACATCTGCCACCCCCACACACAATGGATGCAAATGTAGGTGCCGTGCATTTCGGCAAAAACTTCTCCTCCAGATGGCCAAGCTGGAGGACCAATTAGAGGAGCGGGTAAAGATCATTGTGGACAAACACCTTAACCCCTTCCATGCTGATGACGGCCCCCATCCGTCATGCATTACGGTGCTCGTGTGCTCATGACAGCTGGGGGCCGTCATAAAGCCATTGATTCTTTAAAAGCCTAGCACACGAGAAAAATCGGCCCAGCATGGAAGGGGTTAAAGCCCGCCAACTGTAATGGACCCGGACCCTGTTGATTTGCCCCTTTTTTAATACTTTTGTTGGTGGGTGGGAATTGGTTGTTGGGGTTATTTTTGTGGGACATTCTTTGGACTTGGACATTGGTTGGGGTTAGGATGGGGATAGGGGTGGGATAGGAGGATATTTTTATACATGAATAAATGTTATTTATTTTCAACTTACACAGATATGATATGATGTTGTTTTGTGGTGGGGTTACTGTTGTACGTCACAAGGTTTATTCTAGATGCAGGGCAGCGGCCAGTGTTTGATTGAAATACTTTATTAACTGACCACATGTGTAACATGCAAACAGATAGATGCTGTGACCCTCACTCAAAGTAACATTTGTCCTATTAGTACTACTAGCGTCTCCTCCATTATACCTCCAGCAAACTTCTCTTCTTACCTGGGATTGATGATGATTACGTTTGGCACCGCAAGGGCTGCATGGTTTCCCAAGACAACGGAGAATATGCTGTGGTTGTGTGATAGTGTTAGAGTAGACTCCTAGACACTGGCACTAGCATTGGAAAACAAAAACAAAGAGACAGTCATTTGCCTGAGAAAGAATGTGAGAGAATTAGAAAATTACAGTACATAATACAGACCAAATATACAAACAATATTGCAACTGCTAAACAAGCTCAAAGAAATCAATGGTGTTGGGGACTGAAAAAGTAGAAGAAGATAACTGTAGTTGCGTTGGAGTCATTAAAACACAATACAAAGCGTAAACGTAAATGCTCTAAAATTAAATTCAAACAATGCCAGCAATGATTTACATTTATTCGTTGGGTCACTTTGGGAAATGAATTGCCTTGTACACTATTACATAAAGTGAGCTTGGGTGGGCAAGCAGAAGAAGACCCTCGCCCTGCCTCGTTGACATTTGATTCCATTAGAGTTGGTTTCACCACATCTGCAGCAGCAAGCGTGCGATCAATTGTTGGTGTATATTTAATGTAGTAACATCACACCTCAATATAACACCACACAGCCCGGGGGAAGAGGGTTAGGGTTTGATAAATGGATGAGAACGGGGGTTTGGGGAAAGGTTTGACAAACAAAAACAGTACGCATGGAGACAACAAAAGCAAAACAATGAAGACGATGATTGCTGATCCACAATTCCCCAATAAATGTAAAGTCAATTAAGAACAACGAAATGGATGCATGATGAAGGTTTATTATTAACTTGAATGTTAATCATAAGTGGTAATTACTTAACTACTACTACACAATTCAAAGGAAGTACTTCTTATATATGATATGAATATGACTTTTGCCTAGGCTGTACGCCCTCTGAGTAACCGTAATACCTGATGTAGCGGGCTGAAAGCTAGCAAAGAAAATTAAGAGCTAGTTTAAGTGAACAATCAATTACCAAACACAAGCGTAAAATAAATGAAGAGGAAAAAGGCATCAAAGAAAAATATGAAAATGATACTAAAGTTAATGTATTATCCAGGGCCAAATGTGTAGTTGTATCTCGTCACTCATTTTTTCACCCCTTCCATGGACACTGTTGTGAATGATTGATTGATTATATCATTCTTGGCGAATCTGGCAGGATGATGATGATGAGGAGGATTGGTAAGGTAAGTGTGAGTTGTTGCTCCACGTAAAATAGCGCTGGGTGAAAGGCCGGCCTGTAAGTGTTGATGAAAGAAGAAATGGGGTATTACAAAATAAGTTAACAGAATGAAAACATAAAAATCAATTACGGTGTAGTGCAAAAAAGACAAGACTTGTGAGCGAGAAGATTTTCAGACTGAGGCTGCTTGGATACATTGGTTAACTCTACTCTTCTAGTTGCACAGCAGTCATCGAAAAGAACAACAAGATAGGAGCCAGCACAGAACAGTTACAGGGCCACACCACAACACCGGGACGTGAGTCTGTGGCCCAAACTCCATTTACCTACATTTTACAGAGTTTCAGACAAAAGGCATATGCATCAACCTAGCATTTTCCAAAACAAGTGATTACTTAAATCAATGCGCCAATGTCAATCATACCACTATTCCATTCCACCACTGCACACACATGTAGCCTAGGTCTGCTGTGCCTCTTGTTGATTGGTTGTATGATTACCTTGTATTCCACTTCCTGAACATATTCCATCAATCATCTCTGATCAAACTGACTGACAGCGTGCAAATATGGTATGGTGGTCATCATCATCATCATCATCCGGGGTGGCACGTGTACGTGTTCTCCAACAGACCACCAACAGCAACTCAGTCTGTAGTGAGTGACTACGATTAAGTCCAGACTGCACCTGCAGTAGTAGGAGTACATTTGGATACATATTATTAAACAACATGGAAACATTGACCATCACTTGAGACACAGCACTTTGTTATTATAATAAACTACTAGTATACTTCTACTTCATGCACATTTGCTCTGAGTCACCAAGCAGCCAATGCAAGTTATGGCATCATTCATTTCATATACCTGTCTTTCTCTTCTTTGTGGCTGTCAGATCACAGATGCAGCAGAGCCTTCTGAAAGTGATGACGAGTTTACTTTAATTTTGGAGCCCTGCTCAAGTTCTGACATTGAAGAGTTGTGTATGCCTGCAGACAGAGGTGTAGCCTTAAGCCAGTGATGCATTTCAGATTGGAAACAAAACAGAAGATGGCTATAGTCATGTACGTTTCACTTGTTATGGAGGGACTGTTAGAGGCTACATTATTGCACTATTGTCCATCTCCATCCAAAGTATGGCAAGATGGAAATGTATTTAGGGTGAGTCAGGAAGATGGAGCAGGACTCTGATGAGTGGAGTGCACAGTAAATGCTCAGATGTGCAACTCCTATAGGTAATTAAAAGAGAAAGGAAGATGGAGTTGGTTTTTAAGTTTGAGTCAGAAAGACAGATACACAGAAATAACTAAGGAAGGGAGAAATAAAGGAAGGGAGAATGTAACGATTTCAAAGCCTAGTTGTCAGGAAAGAGGAGCTCGTCCTCAAACCCTGGTGTTTCTTCTGACAGAAGTAGGTCCTGTAACCCACTACTTATTTCTTCTGACTCGCTCCTCTTCCAGCTCTGATCCACGGACTTTGTAGTCTGGTGGTATCAAGTGCTGATTCATTTTTATCATGGTTAACCTCTCCACGCTTTTGGGCGAGAGACTGGTCCTTCTCACAGTCACAATGGCACCAGGGCACTGATACAAGCAGCTTGGAAACTAGAAAAGAAATGGAGAACCCCTCGCCTGACGACTGACAGGAACAATCTCAGGCCCATCTCCCTTCTACCTTTTCTGGGAAAACTGACTGAAAAGCACGTCAACCATCTCCTGTCCAGCTACATCGAACTTGCTGGTGGCCTGGACTACTCCCAATCTGGGTTCAGGCCGAAACACAGTACAGAGTCCACCCTTCTGTCTGTTACTGATGACTTGCACATGTACCAGGACAAAGGCTGCTCAGTGATCCTGGTATTATTGGATCTGTCGGCAGCGTTCAACACCGTGTCACATACCATCCTGATTGACCGGTTGGCGAACGTGGAAATCAAGAACAAAGCCTTTGACTGGCTAAGGAGCTTTTTACCCGATCGCATCCAGACTGTCACCTTGGGTGCATATCGTTCAGCGGAGGTAGAGAATTCAAAAGGGGTGCCACAGGGCTCCTGTCTGAGCCCAACCCTCTTTAACATCTATGTGGCACCCCTGGCAAGAGTGATGCGCAAATTTGGCTTCATACCGGTGTCATATGCTGATGACACGCAGCTCCTCTTCCCCTTCAAGACTCTCTCCGTTGAAGTAAAGAGTTCCTTCTCATCAGGCATGAAGGCAGTAGCACAATGGATGTCCACTAACTACCTACAGTGCAACGTCAGTAAGACAGAGGTTATGCTGTTTGGGGAGGCAAAAATCCAATTTACCCCAGACTGGTGGCCCCATGACCTTGGAACTGTTCCAGAACCTAAACAGGTCGTCAAAAATCTGGGGATCCAACTTGACCAGGAACTATCGCTGAAACAACACAGTAACAACGTTACAGGCTCATGTTTCCACACCATCAGCCTGTTACGCAAAGTCTTTCCCCTGCTGCCAGACCCCTTCAGGAAAATCTTAGTCCAAGCCCTTGTCTTAAGTAGAATCGACTACTGCAATGGCCTGCTTCTCTCCGCCCATGAGGGAGTACTGGCCAGACTCCAGGAAAATTCAAAACCCGGTGGCCCGCCTAGTCCTCAATGCCCCCCCAAGAACTGCATCCAAGCCCCTCCTTGACAAACTGCACTAGCTCTCAATTCGACAGAGGACTAAATTCAAAATATGCTGTCTGAAACATAAGAGCGTAATGGACAAGGCCCCATGTACCTGGAAAAGAAATTCATTTCATATATTCCCCCCAGATCTCTCAGATCCAGCAACAGTAATCTACTGGTAGTGCCTCGTGTCAAGAAGGATAGACACGGAGGTAAGGCACTCTCAGTAGTGCAACCCACACTATGGAATAAACTACCTCTGACACTCAGATTGTGTTTTGAACATCTGAAACTCTTCTGTTCAAAAATTAGATCTAGTCCCAGCCAATACCGCATCCTCTGTTTATGCTAACTGGCCCAAAAGCGCAGAGATACTCCAGTTGGAGTCGATTCAAACGCTATAAAAACCCATAAATAAATAAATAAATAACCATTTTCCAGAGTGGCTGCTTGTTCTTCTACTGATACAAGTCTCTTGTTGAACTTGAGCACGCTTTAGCCACCTTCCCAACAGCTCCTTCAAGTTTTCTTTTGTGGCCAGTCTATTTATTTTGTCATCAGCTCTATTCTCTTCCTTATGTTGTTTTATTTGTCTCATAAATCAGTTTGAGGGAGGGTTCACCCTCTTGAACGTTTGCAGCATTGGTATGAATAACTTCCTGTGAATCCAGATAGATTTTGTGCGTGGCTGAGTAATCCCGTTTTAGTGTGGCGCCTGGCCCTTGTCTTTGTGTCCCATTGGGAGCATGTCCGTGCCACATATTATCTTTACTCTGTCTGGATTGGCTTTTTTATCGTAGTGCCAAAGCCCTCATTCTGGCTGCCTGCGCTGGAGCTAGAGGTCTGTAAAATACTTCCATCCTCAGAGTCAGTAGAACTAATGTCTGAACCATCCGTAAGAGAGAAGAACTTATCAGGCCAAATCCTCGGAGTCCTCTGGTCCTTTAAGCCCTTTAGTCCATTCAGCCAGAGCATTAGTCTCCAAATCGCTCCGAAAGAAGATTGTAGTGATGGGACGGCCTGACTGCTATCTTCAGAGCCTGTCATCTGCTTCCTTGAAGTCATTGGCTCTCCTGTTGACCCCCATGGGCGAGTTCGCCTTGCAGTCTTTCCAGACGCCTGGGGGGCCCCCGCTGACCATAGCCATCTTATTAATCACATCTGCTCCTCCATTTGCAGTGGCCATTTTAAGGTCAGTGACCAGGAAGCCACCCTCAATGCCATCCCAGTCATCCTTTACCCAGGTGCCTTCTGATGCTGCACCCTGCGAATTCCCATTGGTTATGGCTGCCACTGTTCGTACTGCCGGGAAGCATTCTGTTATACTCTGCTGTTGGGATGGCTGTGGCTGGCATAGTGACTGCAGTTGATTTTCCTGAATGAGCTCCTTCTCTCCCGGCAACAGATACTCAGTCTTTTTCTCTCTTTCCATTATAGGGCCAGACCCAGATCCTTTTGAGCCCCTTGTGCTCAGCTTGCTGTTATTGATACTATTATTGGTCTAGAGTGGGTACTGTTACTAATTACTGAAGCACCAGCCCTGGCAGTCTGGAGGCGCAGGGTGCAGGCCAGACTCTTGTTTGCTGCCAGAACTGAGTAGTGTAGTAATATTTCTGATCAAAACTGCAACCTCATTCGTTGGATCAGAGGGGCGCTTTTCATAGCAGTCAGCCACTGCTAGCTGGGGTTTAATCTCATCATCATAATCACTGGTGGCTTTGGTGTTTTGGACTACAAGGCTACCCCCCTTATTAGCAGGCTTGATGGTAATCAGAGGCTATTTTAATGTTCGTACAACCTAAAACCTCGCCTTTGGTAAGGGGGTGTGGCCAACCAACGGAGGAAATGGACGCTTTCTGAGGTGGCTCTGTACGAGCGGACCCGTTGTCAAAATATCCACTACACATTGATCCGTAGGCTCATGCAGTGAAACACCGAAATGCAGCAGAAGACCCTGGTGACCCAAGGAAACCATCTCCGTGAACTTACGTTCAGTAATTGTGGAGATCGGGCTGGCGGCGGGACCAGCTTGTGGTGCCTCCACGATTATGAGACCTGGGTGATGCCATGGCCTGTGGCCTAGACTCTGACTGCCTGCTGAGCCCTGGCGGCGCCGCCTGTGCACGAAACTTGCTGGGAGTGCGCTTGCAGCAGAGGCGGCATTCCCTGTGGACCATCTTATCAATGGACCGCTCATTGCCGGCTGTTGTGAAGCCCTGACTGCCCCCATTTGAGATGCCGGTGAGTGAGGATCACGGTGTCCCTCACCTTGCCTGGGCTGTGCCTGGGCGCTATTGGTTCTGTGGTGTCACCTCAGCCTTTTCCCATCGCGGCTCGACCCTCACAGAGCGACTCTGCCTTTGTGACCGTTTTTTCCATCTGGACTCCTAGTCCCCTCCCCCCTCTGGGCATTGTTGGCCCCACCACATGGTTTGACTTTAAGGACTCGATGTGGGCAGTTTGTGATCCTCTGCTGCCTGTCGAGTCCCAGTGGTGCTTTTCACCTTGGTTGCGGGCCTCTTGCAGCCAGAAATTGTTGAGGGTTCTGGGCCCTCTCATCGACGAGGGCCACTTGGAACTGTCGGGCCCGGCTGGTAGTGGGCCCTGATTGAGGTGGGTCTTATAGTCACTGCCATACCAGAGCTCCGGTTGGAAATTACCTAGTGTCTGTATGCCGATACTCCCTGACCTCCATTGTTTCTTTGGGACTGGCGTGCTGTGGTTCGGAGGCCAGGCCAGGCTCAATGCCACCCACACAGGCCAATCCATTGTCCTTCACATTCTGTGCTCCACGTTTCCAGAGCGATGGCGGGGGCCGCCGTTCCAAGGCAGCGGTGCAGGCCAATTTGTCCAAGTACGGGTGTGATAATGACCCCGGCGTGAGCGCTAAAGAGGGTCCTGCTATGCCAGCGAAGCAGCAACCAGGTGGGAAGAAGAAGGAACCTACCCTGCATGACATAATGAGGGCCACAACGATGGTGCGTACACCTCTGGAAACACGCATCAATGCGGTTTCCTCTGAGGTGTCCCTTTTCTGGGATGATACGCATGTGATGAATTCTCGGCTGAAAGACATTGAGAAAAAGACGAGCTCCCTGATTGAAGACAATTCTGACCTGCAGGGCAAGATGAAGGCCATACAGGCCCACGCCGCGAAACTGGAGGCACAGCCGGATTACCACGAGGGGTGCTCCCGATGGCAATATTGTTCGCATACTTGAGGAGTGGGCAAAGCGGCAATCAGTGGACCTATTTGTGGAGGAACTGATCACGACCTACCTGAGGCCACCGGGCCATTCTAATTTCTTCTCTGTTGAAAGTGCTCACCGCATGCAGTGTGTCTGGCCAATGCCTGGGGCCCCCCACGGCCCTTGCTGGCCATGATCTTTTATTTTAGGGACTGTGATGTCATCCTGAAAAGTCCCCATTCATCGGCGTCAGTGGCATTCCAGAACAGCAGAATCACCTTCTTCCTGGACTTCACCCTCAAGGTACAGCGTCAGCGCCACAGTTTCCTGGATGTGAAGAAGGCCTCCGTGAACAGGAATTGAAATATGCCATGCTCTTCCCCACCAAGTTGAGGGTGGAATCAAAGGGGAAGGTTTGGTTTTTCTCCACACCTGAAGAGGCCTGGGATTGGCTCGATGGCTGGAGGACGGCTGGTGCATGGGATAATCGTGTGCAGAGAGCAAGACTGGAAGAGGGTATGAACACATCCGGCAGACATATCCCACCTGAAGAGCAAGAGGCAGCGACTGGTGGGCCGGAGTGAACGTCTGTATGTGGGTAACCTTTCAGAAGGTTGGGTTGCTCCTGTTTCTGAGGATTGACCATATATTTGCCCTCTCTTCCTGAGATGTTGTCCAGGCCTTCGGTCTGAAACTGTACCCGGTGGGGGAATCTTCTGTCATGGACTTTTTGTGACTTTTCTTTATTGATTCTTGGTCCATGGTTGTGTCCGTATCATGTTTCTGGGGGTTCATTTGCAGCTTTTAAATGCATTTATTCTTCATCAGATGTATGCACCAGCTGTTAGTTGTTTAAGACGAGTGCTTGGTTGGCATGCGCTCCCACAAGTTTGGCAGGGGTGGGCGATAGGCACTCTACTAGTTTGAGTGGGCCGGAGGTTCTTACACCGCCAAGCAGGGAGGCAGGGTGGATGGGTTTGGGGCTGGCATTTTAGGTCAGGGGGATTGTTTTGTTGTATGTTGAATGTTTTTGTTCTATAGGCATGGCACGATCTATAGGTTCATTCAGGTGGGCGGGTGTGCGCTCCTCATCTTGAAGATACAACTCTGTTCTTGGCTCGCGGCACCTGATATGGTCCTCCTTTCAAAGTCGCTCCCGGTGGAACCCTCAGCATCTCTGTCTTATTTCAGAGTTAATTTATGGGTACAACAAACAGGCAGAAGCTCAAATTGATGTTGTGGAATGTTAATTGGCTGGGCGATAAAATCAAGAAGGGGGTGGTCCTCCAGTTTGCAAAGCGACACGCTCCGGACGTGGTGCTCCTGCAAGAGGCGCATTTGTTGGGAAATGCCTGCAAAGCCCTTTCCCGCTGAGGTTTCCGACTGGTGGCCCATTCAGCTTCTGGCTCTGGCTCCCGGGGGGTGTACATCTTGGTCCAGAAGACGTTACCTCTGACTATAGCCTTGGTCCATGATGATGCCCTGGGTAGATATGTGGCCATCTCCAGTACTTGGGCTGGGTGCACTCTTAACTTAGTTTTGGTCTATGTACACCCAGGTCTACATACCCACACCTTTATTGACCTTGGTGATCTCCTCCTCGGTTTGCCGGGCGGCGACTGCTAATTGGGGGTGAATTTAATTCCATATTCTCTGACTCGCTTGACCGTTGGCCCCAAAGTAACTCCCTCCCTCTCACAAGTCGATTCATAGCTTTCTTGACAAAATGGGTGTTGTTGATGTATGGAGGGGCTTGCATCAGACTTATCTCCAATACACACACCTGTCGGGCCCCACCGTAGCATGTCCCGGATTGAATATGTCCTTATGCTTGCCCAGCATATCCACCTGGTTGGAGACATCCAGCACTTAGCAAGGGGGATCTTGGATCATTTGCCCATTGTATGCCACTTGGAGGTTGGGGAACCAGTGGTAGGCCGTGTGGCCCCGATTATCTCCTGGTATCTCGTAAATCCCTTCACCAGAGACAAGGTCCTGACCAAGACAGATCTCTATTTCCTGGAAAATGTTGGATCATTCGACTCGAAAACGGTGCTGTGGGAAGCCTATGAAGTGGTTTCGGGGAATGGACCTGTCCTACATAGTTGGACAACGTAAGGAACAAGGAGCCACTATGGCGCATTTGGAGGCTGAAGTCCTTGTATTCAAAAGTAAGGGTGGGCGTAGTACGCGTAGTTGTGCTACACGAAGCTACGCGAAAACGTTCTCGCACTACCCTAGCTTTGCGAGCTTGCGTAGTAGCTTGCTGGTCCTGTTCGCGAGCCGTTTTTCCTGCACGGGAGCGCGTTGTGCATGTTTGGGGAGCTGTCTGTGTGTTCGGTGAATTGTAGCGTGCGACCTTACCCATGTGGTGGGCTATGGGCGCGGCCATCTTGTTTTTCAATTGTCCCACCCGCCCGCGTACCCTATTTCCTCTTCCGGGTCGCGTATAACATGTTCGCGCGGTACACGTCTTGTTCGGGAACACTACTACTTGTTCACGCTGACAAAGTGCGTGTTCGCGTGAAATCGCGTGCGAACTTACCAAAGTGCTCGCGATGGGCGAGGCCATCTTGTTTTTCACACTCTATGCTATGGTTCTGGGCCTAGTTTTCTATCCATCTTATATCTGTGCAATCTTTACCTATTTTCACAGTTTTTCTTACTTTGTTTACCTATCATCTATATCTCTCTGTCCCTAAGTTTATATTTTGCATTTTATTTCTACTTTTCCATCTTTTTTTTACTTTTCTACTGTTTTTATTTACTTCTTTATTTAAGCTCCTACTTCTTCCCCTTAACTTTTTTCCTTTTGTTCTAACTTTTCTTTTCCACCTCCTCTTCCACCCCAGAACCATGGCAAAGGGGAGCAGCAGAACCGGCTCGAAGGGCAAGGCGCCTGCGCAGAATGCGACCTGCAGGGGTGCAGGCCTGGAATCTTTTCGGGGAGGCGGAGGTGGCCGCCCTGGTTTTTTTCATCCAGCGCCACCTCCCCTTGACCTTGGCAGCAGGTGGCAGGCCAGGCTCCTGTTACCTCCCAGAGGAGCGTTACCGCCGGTGGGCGAAGGTGCGCCGGGCAGTCTACCGTCGATCGGAAATCCGGCGCACTCACCAGCAGCTGGCCCACCAGTGGGCAGACATTCTGGACAGGGAGCAGGACCTGTTGGAGCTGCTAGGTGTCGAAGTCGTGGGGCTTGGTGAGTAGCTAGTAATATTAATAATTTAATATATATCATAGTAGTATAAGTATTGTGAATAATTCTTGGACGAATAAGTAACACGATTACTGGTGCGCTTAGTTACATTGCAGATCAATTCCGTCTCAAAATCTTCTGTTATTGTATGACACAGGTGCTGCTCGCCAATTCTCTTACTGGTTTGTAACTTAGCGCTAGCTTGGGCTGCTGATATTGATGTTAGATTTTTTAGAGAACTGAAGTTAGTTAATGCTATTGCTAGAGTCCAGTCCTTACATTGTCCTTTAGTGAAATAGTGATGGATGGATAGTATTAGTTCCTATTTTTTTTAACAGTCTGCATGACGCCTCCTCTGTCACTGAATGCTTAGTTAGTCCTTATTTACCCCACCTCTCCATAGAACTGGTTTGTTTACTGAGTGGTAGGCTTAGCAGCAATCGCATGGTCAGTTGAGTCAGTAGCAGTTCATATGACAAAGCAACCAACAATTCCGTGTATGAACAAATTAATGCATGTGTCCTCCATCTCATCATCTATGCATGTTTGCGGGCAAAAATAAAATTGAAATGCCGACTTACTGTACAATTGGCCCGTCTGGATTCTTGAATAGGTGGTCTAGGTCAGGTGGTACTGGCTTCGTTAGTATATTCTTCAATCAGAATGTTTATGGCACATTTGATTAGTGTTCTATAAGTAGACGGTCTGTGGATCCTGCAAGCCAGTGTTCATTTATACTTCAAAATCAATTTTATTGGAATTGTTGTTCCCTAAAATGTTTGAGAGGATTTTTGAATGAGGTCTTTGTTTCACAGCACTTAATGTTTCTCTTTCTTTATTATTTCTTACATGATCAGCACCACCCAAGGGCAAGAAGACGGGTTCCGAGTTGGCGGGACAACCACAAGAGGAGCGCTCCTCTACCGAGGATCCTGCTGCTGGCCCCAGTAAGTCCTACAGTGCTTATATAATTAACAATTATATTTCCCTAACTTTTTAACGCACCTTATTTTTTCCAACCTATTAAACCTCCTTCCTAATTCAATGTTAGCAAAACCTTCTTTGGTCTTAAATTTGTTTTCCAAATTTTGGGTAACTATCCAATGCCATCCCTGACTTTCAGTTCCTTCAAACTGCCTCTGCCCTAAGACTCTCTGTGCTACTACTATTAGACTGTGTGTAGCTAAGCTTGCCCTGTTGGCCACTCTTTAGTTAAGGTATTCTTTTGAATAAAGCTGTGATAGAATAGCTGTAGCCACTGGGTCCACTCCTGTCTTTTGCGTTTGCGTTGTCCTCTGTAATCTCCAATCTTTGTCAATTTCCACCAACAAAAATGCACAACCAGCTGTTTGCCTACTAATTTTTGTTCAGTTAGTATACTTCAACTACTGTTGTGGTTAATATTCTCTGCATATACACATACAGAACTATGCACAAGAAAATAGGATGTTGATGTTGGTGATAGGGAGGTTGGACCTTACACCCTAGTCACAGAACGCAGTCAGAAGAACCCATAATCCAATGACCGTCTACCTTCCTAAGTGTCTCGGTCATAGTTATTTGTCCCACTCCCGAACCCCACACGAAGATAGTTAGATATGTGTATATATATATACCTAATGATTTTATTACACAACCCAGGCTAGAACAGAAGAAGACAATTTCGCTCACTCACTTGTTTCAGTCCACAACACCCCAGACACTCAAAATATACCACAGAGTCTATGTGCAAGTTCAAAAACTTTATTTTTGTAATAATAAGCTTTGCATTGTTGTAACTTGTAAGTATTTCCATGAAAAACATCCTGCTCCACAATGCAAAATGAAGAAGATTAAATACTGTACATTTTGTACATCTAGTGCACAATAGAGAAATGTGTGAATTGTGGGAGACCCCTCACCGTTGAACGTATACTCTTAGTGGTTACACATGCATCTTTCGAAAGCTCTGCAAATCCCTTGTTTCGTTGAAGGCAATCTTCTCTTCTTATCTGTATATGAGAAAAATGTTGCACGTTAGACAGTGTATACACCTATGCCAGTTTTTAGCAGTCATGGCAAAAAGTGCAACATTATGGATAAGCAAAAGGTACTAACAATACTGGTTTGTCAACCTCTTTAGTTATATGCAACACTCATGTGGCCTCAATGGTGTCTTTCTTATTGTGCAACAAGCTGCGAGGTAACATGGGCAAAGCAGTAGACCCGGATCTAAAATGGTTACATGGCTCAGGCTAACTTTCCAAAGACTAGAGTAGGAGTAGAGATTAGATGACCCTAGGGACCATCTAATAAATTAAAACTAAACTATGTCTAATGTGACTGCTGTATATTAGGACCCAATTTGGACTAGTTACACAACGATTCATGTTGTACGTAACTGTTTTTTCAATCTTCCTTCCTGGTAAAAAAAATACAACTAGTAAAATAGGGGGAGGTGTGCAGGCATCTAAAAAGGTGTACTTGCTTTTATAGGTGCACAATCAATACTAACCACCAGTGCCGACGGGGCCAGCGGCGATGCGATTGCCATCCAGGAGGGGACTGAGGCTGCGGCACCTGCAGGAGCATCAGTGGGGGAGGAAACTTCAGTGGTGGGCGGTGGTAAGTTATATCCATTACTTATTTGCATTACTAGGTGGAAGGGGGACATTTTTTCCTCACTGTGCTATGAGACTTATTAAGAAAGTATGAATTTGAAGTTGTACAGGACAATATACAATGGTTGAAGAAGACACCCTTTGTAGCATCACCAGTGTGAGTTGAGTAAACAAGGCCTCTTCCATCAGACTCCAACTCAGCTGTGAAACTTATGGAGAAGACTAAAAGTCAGATCAGATGACCTTGAGGGATGTGTTGAACAAAAAGGGAAAGAAGTGAACTAGGGTGGAAGGAGGGAGGACTAAAGTGATGTAATAATATGACTAACTACCATAGAAGGATACTTGGAAGGTTCATTCACATGGCTGATATCAATCCGATGCATGGGTTGTTGAAGGATGGGTAGAACTGGAAGGTCAAAGAAAATGCAGGTCTGGTTGGGCAAAACAATATGGGTGCATGGATACAGTAGATAGCAAGAATCATGAGCGGAGTTTGTGTCAATGAAACCCAAGGCAAGGAAGGAGTGGACGCATGGGTGGTTGCTGGTGAAAGTGAAACCATCTAAGCCGATAATAAAGAATGATAGACATTTACTTTTAATGGGTGGATACCCCTTAAATGTATTTGTATTCATCATAGGTGAAGACTGTCACTGGAAGCAGAATCTTACTTTGAAAAAATAAAAGGAGATACAAAAAAGACTTTTGTTCTTATGTGTACTCAAGGCTACCCAGTACTAGGGCAAGTATAATGCCGTAAAAAACTTCAACATATGCTGCAGGCAGGGCAAGCAGGAGGACAGATTAGATAGATACTAAAAGTTGACACCAATTGTATGTACTGCGCTTGGTAGTGCTACGATGCCACAATGTACTGTTGAATTAATTATGAAGAGTTTCAGTTACAATTCTGTTTCTTTTTTTATAGATACTCATACTCCTTCCCCAAAACCATCACAGAAGGAGTTGGCAGCCAGGGCCCGGCAAAGGAAACTGCAGGCCATTGTGGAGGAGTACCGCAAACTGGTGGCTGAGGCTGAGGAGGAGGAGGCGGCGGCAGCAGCTGCTGCCTCTTGCAATGCGTCTGGCCCCAGCAAGGCCCCACCTGCAGGAGTACGGCACCGCTGCCAGGAAGCCGCTCACCGCCGCAAATAACATCTGCCACCCCCACACAGCATGGATGCAAATGCAAATGTAGGTGCCGTGCATTTCGGCAACAACTTCTTCTCCGGGTGGCCAAGCTGGGGGACCAATTAGAGGAGTGCATCAAGATTATAGTGGACAAACACCTCAAAGCCCGCCAATTGTAATGGACCCTGTTGATTTGCCCCTTTTTTAATACTTTTGTTGGTGGGTGGGAATTGGGTGTTGGGGTTATTTTTGTGGGACATTCTTTGGACTTGTACATTGGTTGTGCTTAGGGTGGGAATTGGGGTGGGATAGGAGGACTAGGAGGATATTTTTTATACATGAATAATTGTTACTTATTTTCAACTTACACATATGATATGATGTTCTTTTGTGGTGGGGTTACTGTTGTACATGACAAGGTTTACTCTAGATGCAGGGCAGCGGCCAGTGTTTGATTGAAATACTTTATTAATTGACCACGTGTGTAACATGCAAACAGATAGATGCTGTACCACTCACTCAGTTATATTTGTCCTATTATTACTACCAGCCTCTCCTCCATTATAACTCCCTGCAAACTTCTCTTCTTACCTGTGATTGATGTTGATTACGTTTGGCACTGCAAGGGCTGCATGGTTTCCCAAGGCAACAGAGAATATGCTGTGGTTGTGTCATAGTAGTAGTAGACTAGACTAGACTCCTAGACACTAGCACTAGCATTGGTAAACAAAAACAAAGAGACAGTCATTTGCCTGAGAGAGAATGTGAGATAAGTAGAAAATTACAGTACATAATACAGACAAAAAAATACAAACAATATTGCAACTGCTAAACAAGCTCAAAGAAATCAATGGTGTTGGGGACTGTACCAAGTAGAAGAAGATAACTGTAGTTGCGTTTAGAGTCATTAAAACACAATACAAAGCGTAAACGTACATGCTCTAAAATTAAATTCAAACAATGCCAGCAATGATTTACATTTATTCGTTGGGTCACTTTTGGAAATGAATTGCCTTGTACACTATTACATAAAGTGAGCTTGGGTGGGCAAGCAGAAGAAGATCCTCGCCCTGCCTCGTTGACATTTGATTCCATTAGAGTTGGTTTCACCACATCTGCCCCAGCAAGCGTGTGATCAATTGTTGGTGTATATTTAATGTAGTAACATCACACCTCAATATAACACCACACAGCCCGGGGGAAGAGGGTTAGGGTTTGATGAATGGATTGGAACGGGGGTTTGGGGAAAGGTTTGACAAACAAAAACAGTACGCATGGAGACAACAAAAGCAAAACAATGAAGACGATGATTGCTGATCCACAATTCCCCAATAAATGTAAAGTCAATTAAGAACAACGAAATGGATGCATGATGAAGGTTTATTATTAACTTGAATGTTAATCATAAGTGGTAATTACTTAACTACTACTACACAATTCAAAGGAAGTACTTCTTATATATGATATGAATATGACTTTTGCCTAGGCTGTATGCCCTCTGAGAAACCGTAATACCTGTTGTAGCGGGCTGAAAGGTAGCAAAGAAAATTAAGAGATAGTTTAAGTGAACAATCAATTACCAAACACAAGCGTAAAATAAATGAAGAGGAAAAAGGCATCAAAGAAAAATATGAAAATGATACTAAAGTTAATGTATTATCCAGGGCCAAATGTGTAGTTGTATCTCGTCACTCATTTTTTCATCCCTTCCATGGACACTGTTGTGACTGATTGATTGATTATATCATTCTTGAGTGCCTCTGGCAGAATGATGATGATGAGGAGGATTGGTAAGTTAAGTGTGAGTTGTTGCTCCACGTAAAATAGCGCTGGGTGAAAGGCCAGCCTGTAAATGTTAATGAAAGAAGAAATGGGGTATTACAAAATAAGTTAACAGAATGAAAACATAAAAATCAATTACGGTGTAGTGCAAAAAAGACAAGACTTGTGAGCGAGAAGATTTTCAGACTGAGGCTGCTTGGATACATTGGTTAACTCTACTCTTCTAGTTGCACAGCAGTCATCGAAAAGAACAACAAGATAGGAGCCAGCACAGAACAGTTACAGGGCCACACCACAACACCGGAACGTGAGTCTGTGGCCCAAACTCCATTTACCTACATTTTTCAGAGTTTCAGACAAAAGGCATATACATCAACCTAGCATTTTCCAAAACAAGTGATTACTTAAATCAATGCGCCAATGTCAGTGAATCATACCACTTTTCCACTCCACCACTGCACACACATGTAGCCTAGGTCTGCTGTGCTTCTTGTTGATTGGTTGTATGATTACCTTGTATTCCACTTCCTGAACATATTCCATCAATCATCTCTGATCAAACTGACTGACAGCGTGCAAATATGGTATGGTGGTCATCATCATCATCATCATCCGGTGTGGCACGTGTACGTGTTCTCCAACAGACCACCAACAGCAACTCAGTCTGTAGTGAGTGACTACGATTAAGTCCAGACTGCACCTGCAGTAGTAGGAGTACAATTGGATACATATTATTAAACAACATGGAAACATTGACCATCACTTCAGACACAGCACTTTGTTATTATATTAAACTACTAGTATACTTCTACTTCATGCACATTTGCTCTGAGTCACCAAGCAGCCAATGCAATGCATGGCATCATTCATTTCATATACCTGTCTTTCTCTTCTTTGTGGCTGTCAGATCACAGATGCAGCAGAGCCTTCTGAAAGTGATGACGAGTTTACTTTAATTTTGGAGCCCTGCTCAAGTTCTGACATTGAAGAGTTGTGTATGCCTGTAGGCAGAGGTGTAGCCTTAAGACAGTGATGCATTTCAGATTGGAAACAAAACAGAAGATGGCTATAGTCATGTACGTTTCACTTGTTATGGAGGGACTGTTAGAGGCTACATTATTGCACTATTGTCCATCTCCATCCAAAGTATGGCAAGATGGAAATGTATTTAGGGTGAGTCAGGAAGATGGAGCAGGACTCTGATGAGTGGAGTGCACAGTAAATGCTCAGATGTGCAACTCCTATAGGTAATTAAAAGAGAAAGGAAGATGGTGTTGGTTTTGAAGTTTGAGTCAGAAAGACAGATACACACAAATAAGGAAGGGGGAAATAAAGGAAGGAAGAATGTAACAATTTCAAAGCCTAGTTGTCAGGGAAGAGGAGCTCTTCCTCAAACCCTGGTGTTTCTTCTGACAGAAGTAGGTCCTGTAACCCAGTACTTATTTCTTCTGACTCGCTCCTCTTCCAGCTCTGATTCACGGACTTTGTAGTCTGGTGGTATCAAGTGCTGATTCATTTTTATCATGGTTAACCTCTCCATGATTTTGGGCGAGAGACTGT